>NC_080671.1:218888175-219146658 GCF_030247195.1 Topomyia yanbarensis | reverse complement strand
TTTTTAAAATTTAACAATTTTGATCGATTTTTCGTTCACTTCGCAAAAATCTTAATAGTTAACATCACTATTTTAATAATTCAAATTGTTAGTCTTGAAAAGTTGTATAATTTGTTCTTTGACATGATACACTTATCTTGTCTTGTTTTCATGTGTTTGGGTTATTGAACTTGGATATTTTTATCTCATATTCACTAATACTAGCTCTTATTGAAAAAGTATGGCACTTATTGTACCTTTTCTTATTTTTATTCAAAAGCCAGGAAAATTTCGCAGAGAAAACTGTATTAATACCTTTCAGTTAAGTGAATTTAGTATTCTTTTAGAAGTTAATTATTTTAAAGTTAGTGTTATTATTTGCATTTTCGTTAATATTTTCTTAAAATAGTAAATAATAAACTTCACCATTATTATCATGGAATTAATGCATCTCAGCAAGTTCTACAATTCTTCCTTTGACTCCATTCAATTATCTATTTTAGTTTCGAAGCAAAATCATTTTTATCTTCTCGTTTCATATGCAAAAACAACGATTTCGAACCCACTGCATTTGTGATGAAGCCATGCTGTGTTAACTATTAAATTGCAGCGAAATGAAAAGCGATAGGAATAAAGTGTCAAATAACAAGTTGTAGAGCATATTAAGGGGCGCCAAATTAACAATAGTGACGATAAATTTAGTTGATTAATAATTAGAATAATTACAAAAATTACCAAAAAACGCAAATTTTGAGTTATTTTACTAGTAAAAAGTCATGTAGTATGCTTAATTAAAATATATCTGTACATACATCGAAAGTAAATTTTCTCAGCTTTCCAATGGCACTAAAAAATTTACAATACGAGGTATACTTTTAAAGTTAGAGGTGTTTTAAGATAAACAAGTATTTTACACAAAAAGTTCAATAGCTCTGTAACGGTTGAGATTTGATGATATGTGTAGAACGATTCTTTGCTCCAAATATGACAGTAAATCACCCCTCGAGAGATTCTTACTCATGAACCAAACACCCTGTATATATATATATATATATATATATATATATATATATATATATATATATATATATATATATATATATATATATATATATATATATATATATATATATATATATATATATATATATATATATATATATATATATAATATATATATATATATATATATATATATATATATATATATATATATATATATATATATATATATATTATATATATATATATATATATATATATATATATATATATATATATATATATATATATATATATATATATATATATATATATATATATATATATATATATATATATATATATATATATATATATATATATATATATATATATATATATATATATATATATATATATATATATATATATATATATATATATATATATATATATATATATATATATATATATATATATATATATATATATATATATATATATATATATATATATATATATACAGGTGATTTTGTGATGTTAAGTGTAGACGCATTCCTCTTCAGCTGTTGATTACCGTTTGATTATTGTATTCGAGTCGTAACCCGGTCATCTCATACATTTAGACATACAGTGTGCTGTCTGAAAGTTTCGTTATTTGTAAAAGGTGGAAAAGAAGCTGAAAACTGCGGTGCCGATAAATGAAACGATACATAGAGGAAACGTTCGGCAGTTGCTATTGTTCCTGCTTATCCGATACAAACACAGCGTTACTTTCGTCTTAATGCTGTCTGATCATCTACGTAGTAATGGAGCGGATATGTGGATGTTGTCAAATCGAAATCACCAGTAGCGACGTTTTTGAGAACAGAGTTATCACTTGCCAAGGTTTCTGCAACAATGGAATACGATTTCATATTCTTTGTGTAAAAATATCGTTGGAAGAGAGAATGGCGTGTTTCCACTCAAACATGTACTGGTTGTGTAACTCATGTAAAGCCCAAATGGAAACTATGAAATCTAACAAATTGAGCACTGTGGAAAAAACACTAAACAGGCAATGGAATGTTTGAAATCAGAAGTCAACAAATTGAATGAAAAGATCGATACACTGGTTGTCTCGGTTGAATCATATGGCAGGCCCTCTCGTGCTGGTGAGCAAAAGGATACCGTAGATGAAAACCCGTTATCGTCAACGGCTTTCAGTTGCAATTCATCTACTGAACTTAGGCACAGTCCCACATTCAAGCTTTTTATTTCAAATATTGCATCAGATGTTACGGATAATGAAGTATCCGAGATGGTGTGTGAATCATTACAGATGAACAACGTGATCTCTATTAAACGATTAGTACCGTTTTGGAAGAATGCAGCTTGCTTGAATTTTGTTTCATTTAGAGTTGAAATAAATTTGCAAAATCGAGCTGCTGCATTGAGGCCTTCTAGCTGGCCGGATGGAATCCAATGTCGAGAGTTCAAGGATCTAAGGATAACACCGTGGCAGCCGATTCATACAACCATTTAAGATTATTGTTACTATATAATTAATCCTGTTTTTAATTTGTGTTAGTTTGTGCTTGTGTTTCCGTTTGATTTATATAATTATTTAATTAGATACAGTGGTATTCGTTATATTTTCAAGCAATGTAAAGTTAGATATATATATATATATATATATATATATATATATATATATATATATATATATATATATATATATATATATATATATATATATATATATATATATATATATATATATATATATATATATATATATATATATATATATATATATATATATATATATGTATATATATATATATATATATATATATATATATATATATATATATATATATATATATATATATATATATATATATATATATATATATATATATATATATATAGCCGTGTCAAATAAATGAAAAAAGATGGGTGGTTAATGTCAGAGTCATAACCGGAGTGAAGTACACAGAAAAAAATATTTTATAATTTTAAGTTTATTTTCATGCACATATTTGGAGCATGAATATAAATGTAAAATTAAGTTCCACCACAAATACACACGACTTGTCGTGCTTTCTTCAACGAATTTTATTATAATTTTACACGTGGATTGAAAATTACAGTTTCTTTAAACGGAAAACCAAGGCACTTCAATGTATTTTTACTTGAATACTGCTTTAAAATGAATGACATGTAATATTACACGAATGAAAGTGTAAAAGTGTAAAAGTGTATGCTGTTTGATGCTCCAATTGATTTTAACGTAATTTTCAATCAAATTTTTTATTCAATCGTTGTATGTTTACATTCGTATTGATTTACATGTCGTTTAAACTTCATTATTTTTTGGTGTGTAGATACACTGATTGTCTTCTGATAGGTTGTATTAAAACCTAAGACAAGACGTGACAATCGGCTTCTTTTTTATCCTTCAGCATTCTTCTTGACGTAAAATTGGAACAAAAACGCTCCCCTCCCCTTATTGTCACGTCTTGTCTTAGATTAAAACCAGTTATTTCGTTATTTCTTACGGAAATACCGAAATATCGGAATATGTACATCGAAACCTAAAATATTTGAACATATTTATCCTCATATGGTCACCCTGAAAAAAGCATTTAATGAGAGTGAAACAATTCATTAGGCAACAGCAGAGAATCGGATATACTTGCACTGTTATTTCGAAATTTCCATTAGAAATACCGAAATAACTTATTTTAACCTTTCAGAAATTAGTAAAAATTGCAGCATTCGTATTAACAGCTTAAAATGTATGCTATTTCATTTCGGTAATGTCGTTGACATTATAATCTAAAACAGAAAAATTGTTTTGAAAACCTAATAATTGCATAACCTAAGGCGATTTAAAATTATACTTTTGTGAAATCCCTACAAAAAAGCAAAATTACGTGTTTGTCCAACGAGCTTTCTATTCCATTGTTGTAGTGAATTATGCCCCCTTAATGTGGATGTTTATCCCCGCAAAAGTGCGTTTTGCCCTACCCATTTTTCGAAGTGTAATTTATGATTTTGAAACATTGCATATTTTACATTATGCTATATTTCACCCTAAGGAGGAAAATTTGGTAAAAACCAAAATTTCTCACTAGGGTGAAAATTTGTTGGTAAAAACCAGTTTTTGTACAGGAGGGCACAAATCCTTATTTCATACTATGTTGCGTTTCGGCTTCGCCTCATCAGAAAAATCCCTTAAAACCCTAGTGAGAAATTTTGGTTTTTACCAAATTTTCCTGCTTAGGGTGAAATATAGCATAATGCTTTCGCATAGGCCTGCTAAGCCAAGACAAGTTTCGGCTTCACTGTGTCTCATCGGCATAAACAGAACTTCTGCTCGAACGGGACCTCACGTTTGATCAGTCATTTGATTGAAACACAGTGTGTTTAGTTTTAAGGGATTTGCGTCAAGCCGGCGCTAATCTATTCCGATAATAAGTTAGTGTCGGTTTCTGATGAGGCAAAGCCGAAACGCAACATAGTATGATATTTTACATGCTTTTGAACATTTTGTAAAGCGTTATGATTGCAATTACAGTGGGAAATGTTGGTTGAATGATATTTATTAAATTCTCATAATTAATGTTCTATATCTGAACTATGATCATATTTCCTCAGGGGGCACATTCAACCCCATGTTTTTATAAATAATCATATGCTCAAACATTAATCAAGCAGGTATCTTAGAGTGGAATTTTCACAATAACCCTGCAATTGTCATGTATGATAATCGACAACGAATTCAGTACCAGGACATGACTTTTGATGGAGCTTTTCACTTGTATAACTGCGACATTCGCAAACAAAATAAGTAAAATGCACATTGCGTCATTTAGCCGCACATAAAATAAGCCGGGCTTAATGTGGATACAACTCATCTGGTTTTACGGATAGTTATTTAACTGTGTTTATAGCATGATGATACGTAAAACTTTTTCTCAGTTTGCTCCGAGGACCGAGTATTTTAAGTTTCTCCTGGTAGTTTAAAAATGCTCTATAAACTCGTAAATGAACTTTCCGAAGTAACTCGTATCAACTCATCAACAGAAAATCATATCAGCTTCCAATAAGCCAATACTATTTCCTTAACACAACGAAACAGCCAGTGCCTATCTAATCGTCAATCGCACCCGCACTACCGCTTGCCAGAGGAAAACTTACCAAAGAGCACACGCCAATTACAACTTCATTGTATACACCACAGTGCACTCTGGAACGCACGCCGTGATGAATTTACATGCACCTGACGTCACATATAATTTAACCCTTCGGAAGTCGCGCAAATAGCTTACTGAACAAGCAGCCGCAGCTGCTCTAAGACCATTTCGCTAGATTTTCAGAGCAGCTTGCACTCAGTGCACTAGCGCGACTGCCGGAAGGCTAAAGAGCAAGAGAGCGCGGTTGTCTCGCATCAAAACACCCCATCGCCAATCCATTTATTCAGCTCCAAAAGAAAGAGCTTTCTGTTTTTTTGTGGTGTGTCATCATTGTATCTTCCGTGTATGTATGAAAGTGGCACGCCAGTATAATCATTAGAATGGAATGCTATCAGCGCCTGGTGGCAGTCATGGGATGTATTACCTACCACCGAAGAATGCGAGCTGACATGAAACGCAGCAGCTGCTACGCTTACAGCGTCAGAACACAAACTAACATTTTTTTCTTATGTTCCCTTTTTACATCTGTCGCAGTTCATTCGATGAAAAAGAGGCTGTCCTAGCAACGCTTGCTACTTGAGCGAATTGTATCAACCAATCATGGATCAGATAATTTCATTATTTCCGTTATTTTTAGTAATTGTACATCCGCATAGTTGACCGCAAACTGTTGTCGTGAGCACACGTTTTTTTGAAGACAACTATAATAGTTCTTTAACGAAATTTGCCGACTTAGTCCGGCATATTATATCAAACTAAATTCCGATATTCGGAACCAAAAACTGCCACAATGGCATTATCGGTTGATAAAACATTTGTCATCAACTTTAAAGTTGTACCATCCAAACTAAATCTTCCCACAATCGCCGAATTTATAACAAAAAATTTCGCTATCGAAGCGACTAAGTTACAGCACCTGCAAGTCAGCAATGGACGTGTTTTCGTGAGCACCGATTCCGCTCAAACAGCACAGGACATTGTACAAGAGCACAACATGAAACACCAGCTGGAACACGATGGAAAATCCTACAGCATTCCACTGTCAATGGAAGATGGGTCTATTGAAGTTAAAGTTCATAACCTCCGCCCGAGCAAAGGTAACAGGCAGCTAGAATACCGGATGCGTGAGTATGGTGAAACTAGTAGTGCTACATGTACCAGGAAGAGAACTGGGGATGACAACGTGGGAAAAAACCCACATATCAAAACAACCCAGACCTGGCCAGCACCCATATTTCTGAACGGACTCTATCAAATTCTAATTACAGAAACATAGACATTTTGGCAGGCAAAAACCTAAATGACTGCAGAACTCCTGATAGGGAACGGAAAAGTACCCACAGTCCAACCCTAAACCATCACATTCGATAGTCACAGTAGTATCAAATTCATCCAAATAAATCTCCATCATGCAAAGGGTGCAAGTGCAGTTCTTTGTAGAAGATTTATTCAAAGCAAACTGGATATAGCTTTTATCCAGGAGCCATGGTCAAACAATGGAAAATACTAGGCATTGATATTAAATCGTGTAAGTTGCTATATGATGAAACACAACAGTTTCCAAGGTCAGCTATTTTAGTAAATGGGAAAGCTATAATGCTACCAATTACAGAATTTATTAAGCGAGACATCGTTGCGGCAGTTCTGGAAATTTCAACAACGCGAGGGAAGACGGAAATCTACGTGGCATCTGCCTATTTTCCTGGGGATATAGATGATGTCCCTCCTCTGGAAGTGTCAGCATTTGTAACATTTTGCAAAACAAACAACAAAGCGTTCATTATCGGATGTGATGCGAACGCGCATCATGCAATTTGGAACAGCACAGATATTAACGCAAGAGGTGAGTGCCTGCTTGAATATTTAACTACTAACAATATAAATATTTGTTACTATGTTTTAGTTGCCGCAAGGTTCTACTGTATCGATTTTGTTGGCTATTTTCGGCAAATTTGAGGTTAAGAGAAACGAAAGCAATGAAATTGAAAGACGGATAGGTATTCTAGAGTGAATCAATTATAAACTTAGAACGGAAAACTAGGACTAGGCAGGCTCATATGGACATGATCGAAAGGAAATGTGAAGAATTCTTTGCCTTCTGCTGAGTAGGAGTTGGGCGTTGCACCCAAGTCTACCGCATTTCAATTTCATTGCTTTCGTTTCTCTTAGTCTCAAATTTGCCGAAAATAGCCAACAAAATCGATACAATATAAATATTTGTAACGAAGATACAAACTTCACTTTTATGAATTCGATAACACGAGAAGTTCTGGATTTAATACTCCGCAGTGACATACTCTCAGAAAACATCAATAATTGGCATGTTTCTAATGAGATTTCATCATCTGATCACAAACATATAATATTTGAGTATATGGTAAATGACATTATTAAAGAAACTTTTAGAGATCCCAGGAAAACAAACTGGGAGCTCTTCTATTCTAATTTAATAGAGGAGGTCAATTTTATAGAAGACATAAATACAAGTGAAGAATTCGAAAATACCTCTCTTCAAGTAACAAGCAGAGTAATTCAAGCTTATAATAACAGCTGCCCAATCTAAGTACCAGCAACAAACAGGGATGAACCTTGGTGGAATAAAAGATTAGAAAACTTGAGGAAACATGCCCGTAAAATGTTTAATCAAGCAAAGAAAACAGCAGTACAGAGTTTACAGTGGGCTGAGTATAGAAAGGCCCTCACGTTGTATAACAACGAAATAAGGAAAGCTAAACGTATAAACTGGAGGCACACTTGTGAAACAATTGATACTTCAGTGGCGGCGAGATTACAAAAAGTTTTGTCAAAAGATCACTCTAATGGTCTCTCAAAAAGGACAATGATAGTTATACCGCTAATACATTAGAAACATTGAATGTAATTATGCAAGCACATTTCCCTGGCGCTCTTACGCTATTGAGTGGAGAAATGATCTCTTTGGATTCCCATGCTGGATTACAGGTGACCAGCACAGGAGCTCCTCAGGAACACAATGATATTGCAGGCATAACTGGGCAAAAAATGACCAGGGGAGCCAGGCAAGATTTTGCAAGTCGTATCTTCACTAAAACAAGAGTTGAATGGGCAATAAACGCGTTTGAACCATTTAAATCCCCAGGAATAGACGAAATTCGTCCAATTATGATTCAAAAAAGTAAAGGATTTCTAATACCTTGCTTAACTGAAATGTTTAGAGCCAGCCAGCGAAAAGTTGGAGACAAATTCGCGCTATTTTTATCCCTGAAGCCAACAAAAAGGACTAGACGAGTCCAAAATCTTTTAGACCAATTAGCCTTTCGTCATTTCTGCTGAAATTGATGGAGAAGCTGATTGATGACTACATTAAGTCTAATTACTTAAAAACGGTGCCATTAAGTAAATATCAATTTGCATACCAGCATGAAAAATCAACCATAACAGCACCCCACACTCTTGTAGCAAAAATTGAAAAATAACTAGAATCTGTAGAACTTATGCTAGCCGCGTTTTTAGATATTCAAGGAGCATTTGACAATGCATCCCATACTTCAATGAAGAATGTCATGATTCAACGAAATTTTGACAGAACAATTGTGGATTGGATTTCCGAAATGTTAAATAAAAGAGAAAAAATATGCAGCCATGGAAGTTCAACGATCATTGCAAGGGCTGTGAAAGGATGTCCACAAGGAGGAGTACTTTCACCTCTGTTGTGGTCGTTGGTAGTTGATGGACTATTATCACAACTGGAGGAAAACGGATTTGAAATAGTTGGTTTTGCAGACGACATAGTGATTATTGTTCGTGGGAAATATGAACAAGTAATCAGAGATAGATTGCAATATGCTCTCAATTTAACTGCAGCGTGGTGCAAAGGTGAGGGATTATCCATAAACCCTTATAAGACCACGATTATTCCATTTACACGAAAATGAAAATTTAAAATACCTGACTTATATTTGGAAGGAACGAAATTAGTCCTTTCACTGAAGGTAAAATATCTAGGAGTGATCATTGATAGCAAACTCAATTGGAACTCCCATATTGATCAAATTATAAGTAAGGCTACTAGTGCCTATGGATAAGTATAAAAACCTTTGGAAAAAATGGGGAATGAAGCCTAAAATGATTCATTGGATCTATATGGCTATAGTAAGACCTAGAATAACATACGCGAGTTTAGTTTGGTGGCCGAAAACCAAAGCTAGGTACGCACAGAAAAAACTTGAAAAAATTCAAAGACTTGCTACGATCGCTATCACAGAGCAATCCGTTGTACGCCATCTAAAGCGCTTGATACGATGTTAAATTTATTGCCGGTAACATTTATTTGTGCAAATGGAAGCTGAGAGAAATGCACTAAGGTTGAAAAGAACTAAACGGTTCTTCGATGGAGACCTTAAGGGCCATCTCAGTATTCTAAAAGAGTTCAAAATCAATCCGTTATTAAATCAAACTGACTGGATGAATAGGAAATATAACTTTGAACGCCTATTCAACGTGTCTGAACCAAGCCGCACTGAACGGGAAACAGGAGGGCCTACTATTAAACCAGGATCAATAGTTTTCTCCACTGATGGTTCTAAACAGATCAACAAAGTTGGGGCTGGGGTAACTGGTCCTGAAGTTAACTTGTCAATATCTATGGGTATATAGCCAACTGTGTTTCAAGTGGAAGTACAGGCAATTATTGAATGTGCCACGATTTGTTTACAACGCAACTACAGACATACGAATATATGCATCTTCTCTGATAGTCAAGCAGCTCTTAAAGCATTGAAGTCAGTTACGTGTTCCTCTAAATTGGTTTGGGAATGCATTCAATTGCTACAGCAGGTGGCTAGAAAAAGTACAGTGGATCTTTTCTGGGTACCTGGGCACTGTGGAATTGAAGGCAATGAAAAAGCAGACTTACTAGCAAGAAATGGATCATCAAAATTATTCCTAGGGCCTGAACCATTTTGTGGGGTCTCAGAATGCATCATAAAAATGGAATTGAAGAACTGGGAAAATTCAATTATAGATGACATTTGGAAAAATAATACTACTGCCCGGCAATCTAATAGATTTATCTCACCAAATAAAATAACTCAACGGCTGCTTAGTATGTCTGAAAAGGATTTAAGTACTTTCATAACGGTAAGCTTGAATCTAGTTGGTACCGCCACACGGTACTATCTTTGATTTTAGGCCTGAGTTTAGTCCGGCCTAAGACGTTAGTACCTGTCATTGCAGAAATGGCTGCATCCTGAAGCCAAATGAAAACAGTGTAAAAGGCCGCCATGTTCCTCTTGCATACATCTCAATAATTTGAATCAACTTTTCGAATTTTATGTGCAATATTATGGCCCATGTTGCACACAAACCACGATTTTTAAATGCATTTTTTTAAATATTCCTTATCGTCCTATATCTAGAAGGTGCTACACGCTAATTTCAAAACGCCACATCGAAGAGTTATATTACAGGTTAGCAGAAGTCGAATCATATTGAAACAAACTGTCGAACGAAATTTTATAATTGAATTCAGAAATGAAAATTGTTTTCGTTCGTTAGTTTACCTATGGCTATCAAAATGAGTGAAGTTTAATTTGCTCACAATTTTTTAGTTATTTTTACATGAGGAAACAATATATAATCACAATTTGTTCCCTTTTCTAGTTGTATCTTCTCACAAAGAACACCATAAGCAAGTGGAAGTTTATTTATATTTAACTGCTTTTGAAAGAGTTCAAAACTAAGATTGAATAAAAAATTGTAAATGAAACCATGCCATATAGCCTGTTTGGGCCTAGGGGTGGCCCTTGGTGTGGGAAATTTGCAGTTTGCTGTTGGTGGCTGGCAATGTTTATAAATGTCCGCAGACAAATAAAACTCTTGGATGGACCACTCAAAACAAACCGCAAACAACTTATGTGGACTGTATTTTGGAAAACCACTTGCAACTGGGTGTGATTTATTGGAAGGAAAAACACTTTTTGCACTTTACACTTTATTTGGAAACTCACTCTGTCACTTGTACTTTACACTTCACTTGTACTTCACACTTTACTTGTTGGAATAATACTGACTGCTGACTGCGCAGAACGCGCGTACTTATATTACACGCCACACGTTCTAGAAACGCGTGGCTCATCCGCGATGCTTGTCGATACCATGTCAAACATCAATTGTTTTTCGTCTCCTTTCCGCATCGGGCGATTGTATCGTTGGATCACTCACGCTCGCTGACGATGATGCAATACCGCGCGTATCGCTGCTGCTGCTATTGTTATTGCTACTGCTGTGTGTGAGATGGTCGTGCGCGAAAGGAATATTTGGCGTTCATTCGAGAATGTTCTTGCTAGTTGGAGATGTTGCTCGATAATAATGAAATGGTGTGGACAATTTTATTTGGCAGTGATTAGCGCTGAACAGAGGCGCGAACATACTCCCCCGGGCTGGGATGGATTCCCAGAATTATTAGGATGTTCATACTTAGAAAACCGGTTGTCCTCAATCGGAAGGATTGATGGCTTCGAGCTGGGGTGTCTCAAATATGAATTTCCTATATCTCCAGCGACTACCCATCCGAAATGAGTCTCTCGAAGATCCGGAAGGTCATCAGCCATTTGGAAGAATCCCGATTTTAGCAAACGGAAGAACTTGGATACACCGATGAGTATGTCAACATGGTTGGGCGTATGGAACTGCGGATCCGCCATTTGAAAACCTGCTGGTATCGGCCAATTGGATATATCGATCTTTGTTGTGGGAATCACTTCCGTTACTTTGGAAACGACCAAGCATTCTATTTCCATGCTAAAATTGCTGATTCTGGATCGAACTTCTGCGAGGATGATGTCTTTAGCATACGTTTTTGATTCTCCTATGCCAGTAATAGGGATGCATACTGGTTTTCTTTCCAGACCTAAACGGTTCGCCATTGATTCAGAAATTAGGTTTACCGTGGAACCGTTGTCCAACAAGGTGCGGCAAGAAATAACTCCTCCTTTGCGATCTCGCACATTGACGACGGCCGTAAGAAGCATAGGAGTTTTCTGTAACTGAGAGTGGTTGTGCGAAGATGGCTCATTACCAAATCGTTCACTGCTGATCGATTCACGTGCTATCGACGAGTTTGTTGGCTGACTCACAAAACTTCCCTGTGACGCAACATTCTGCAACGGAGTTTCATAGTGCAACATGGTATGGTGTTTCTTTTGGCATTTGAAACATGACTTAGTGGAGTGGCATTGTATCGATCGGTGTCCAACTCGGAGGCAGTTAAAACAAATATTTTTCTTCCTCACCATTGCGAAACGCTGCTTGATCGATAACTTTCTGAATGACGGACACTTGAAGTTAAAATGATTGCACTCACAGAAGTCACACCGAGGTCCTTGTTTTGGCTGTGTTGTAGCTGTGTAGGTCCTATGGAATGATGTCTTGGTGGTTTGTGGTACGGGATTGACATGCTGTGGCTTGATGGAAAATTCGTTGCGTTGTGGTTGGTTTTGGCATCGCTCTAGTACGTAGACACGGTGTTTCAGGAAAGCAATGGTTTCGTCGTAGCTGGGCATATCTCCTCGCTTGATTGTGGACTCCCAGTGTATGTTGGTTTCGTCATCCAGCGCTCTAGCTAGTATATAAATCAGCATCTGCTCTGAAACTCCAGTGAAATCCTGGCCAAGAAATTTGAGGTTCTCCACATGGCTGACAAAAGACTCGACGAGCGTTCGTAATTCATCGTAGCTCCCCTTGGACAACTTTTTCGTGTTAATGAGACCTCCAATGTGTAGATGAACTATACGTCTTTTATCTTCGAAGCGTTCGTCGAGCAGCTGCCATGCCCGTTCATAGTTTCCATCGCTGATAGTTTTGTGCGTCTATTATACCTGCAGCATCTCCGATGAGTGCTTGGATTGGTCCACCACATCCCGGAACATCATCTTGAATCTCTCCCAGTGCTCATATTTTCCATCGAATGTAGGTATAGCACGTGGGAGTGGCTGTTGGACAATCACCGGCTGCTGATTGACGATGGACTGTGAGGGTGGCGGAACTACTGGTGTCTTGGAAATTTCCTCGAGCCATGTTTCTAGCAAAATGGATACACTGTCGTGAAGATCCTCAAATTGCAGATAGCACTGACTGTGTTCCTTTCTTTTGGCTGCAGGAATACTTTCAATGATTCGCTGATGATTGCTAGTGAGCTCGGCGTAGGCTGCTTCTGACTTCTTCACAAATGTTTTTATTTGTGGAAGAGTGAGCTCGGTTTGCTCCACTCTGGCTTTCTGCAGTATGGATTCAATCCGGAGCACTTTTGCTTGCGCCATTTCGCGGAAGTGAATGAGCGCACTGACATCTTCATCACTATCAACATCAGCATTTTTCACTCATAACAGTTTTAGCCTTCGCCTTGAAAGGTTGTGTTTGCTGATTGGTTGTAGCAACCAAGGCTGTGCAAGCCGTGAATAGGCTAGAAGTTTGTGTACTGTGTCAGTATTTGATGCCGTGTTGGTGCGGAGACAGGCAGGATTGTTGGCTGCGAGAGCGGTCGTTTGGTGGTGGTACCACGCGATAAGCGAGTGTTGGTGCGAAGGCAACGAAGTCTCAGGTAAGCGGCGCCCCACCTTGGTGGTAGTAGTGGTTGCGCTGCATACAACCGGCGCTTGCGACGGAGTGAGACAGAGCTGCATCTGGTTGGTGAAGCGGCTCGCTTCATCATCATTCATTCATTCGTATTAGTGCAGATACGGGATTTTGAGTATTTGTGTACCTAGCCACGCTGCGTAGCAGGGGAATACCTCTGGACCCACAGGTAAGCGGCGGCCCCACCTTGGTGGTGGTAGTGGTTACGCTGCATACAGTCGGCGCTAAGTGAGACAGAGCTGCATCTTGTTGGTAAAGCGTCTCGCTTCATCATCACTTATTCATCTGTGCTAGTGCAGAAACGGGCTTTTGTGTATTTGTGTACCTAGCCACGCTGCATAGTAAGGAAATACCCCTGGACCCACAGGTAAACAGCGGCTCCATCTTGGTAGTGGTGGTTGCGCTGTGTTCAACCCGAGCGTGATAGAGGGAGACAGCGAGAATCTGCAACTCTTCGAAGGACAGGTAGATTTTAATATAATTTTGCTAGTGTTAGTATTTAATTTACTTACTGTGTATGGTAGGCGAGATGGAGGATAGTGAGATGGAATCCTCCATTTCACAAGAGCAAAATTCTTCTGATCCCCCTCCCTCACCTCCCCTTAGAATAAAATTATACCCCCAAGGGTCTTCTGGACCTTGGCAGGTTTTCTTCAGGCGGAAAGGAAAGCCATTAAACCTTGTGCAAATTGCACGGGATCTGACTTCACGATTTTCGGCTGTAACAGAGATCGTGAAAGTAAATAAAGATAAACTTCGAGTTAGCATTGATAACATTAGACAAGCTAACGAGATAGTAGCCTGCGAACTCTTCACGCGTGAATATAAAGTTTATATACTTTCGCGCGATATAGAATGCGATGGAGTCATCTCCGAACCCAGCCTCACTGCCGAGGATATACTTAAGCATGGAGAAGGTTGTTTCAAGAACACCTTGCTTAATAAAGTAAAAATACTCGATGTTAAGCAATTGTACTCAGTGTCAATTGAAGAAGAGAAAAAAGTTTACCGACCATCCTATTCATTTCGTGTAACTTTCGCTGGGTCTGCTTTGCCTAGCCATGTTCTCATTAATAAAATTCGTCTCCCCGTTCGCCTTTTCATCCCTCGTGTGATGAATTGCCTCAATTGTAAACAGCTGGGCCACACAGCCACTTACTGTTCCAATAAGGTACGGTGCGGCAAATGTGGGGGGCCTCATCAAGAGGATACATGCAATAAAAACTTAGAAAAATGTTTACATTGCGGAGAAACTTCACACGAGCTCCTTGCATGTCCCATATATAAATTGCGGGAGGAGAAAATTAAACGATCCTTGAAGGAGAGATCTAAGCGCTCTTATGCAGAAATACTGAAAAATGCTACTCCTGAACCCACGGTCCCAGAAAACAGATACGCTATTCTATTGCCGAAAGAGTCTGACTCTGACGAAGCGTCCGAAGGTACATCATTTGTTTTACCTAGAGGATCCAGGAAAAGAAAACAATCCTCTTTTCCCAAACTGCCAAGCAAGGGCCTTAAAATTTCTCCTCCAACAAATAAATTGCGGCCAAAGCTAAAGAATTCCGATGCAATACCGAAACCAGTCCCTCCCGGTTTTGGTAATGTACAATCCAAACAGAACACCATTACTGGAAATAATAAAACTTCAACTTCCTCCGAGCCTCAACCGGGGATAGGTTTATTGAAATTTTCTGAAATTGTTGATTGGATTTTCAAAGCATTCAATATTTCTGAACCACTAAAAAGTATACTTTCAGCGTTCCTCCCAACAATTAGAACATTTTTAGAGCAGCTGATTGCTCAATGGCCCATCCTTGCAGCGATTGTATCTTTCAATGGGTAATTCACCTCCTCCAATGAAGGATTCCATCACTGTTTTACAGTGGAATTGCAGAAGTATCATACCTAAAATTGACTCCTTAAAAATTTTGCTGCATAATTTGAAATGCGATGCTTTTGCTTTATGTGAAACATGGCTTACCTCAAACATCAATTTCAACTTGAATGATTTCAACATTATTCGCCTAGACCGAGACACCCCATATGGAGGAGTGCTTCTAGGAATTAAAAAGTGCTATCCTTTCTATAGAATTAACATCCCCTTGTTTGCGGGCATTGAGGCTGTAGCTGTCCAAACGAATATTAAAGGCAAAGACATGTCTATCGCTTCTATATATATACCTCCCAAAGCTCAAATTGGACAACGTCAGATTTTTGAGGTAGTGGAATCCATGGCTGCTCCGCGGCTGATACTGGGAGACTTCAACTCGCACGGAGTATTGTGGGGTTCCCTCTTCAATGATAATCGATCCTCTTTGATATACAATGTTTGTGACGAGCTCAATATGACAGTTTTAAATACAGGCGAAGCAACACGCATTCCCAGACCACCCGCACGACCAAGTGCATTAGATCTATCTCTATGCTCGACATCACTTCGGTTAGATTGCACGTGGAAGGTTGTACCTGATCCTCACGGTAGCGATCATTTGCCAGTCGTTATTTCAATTAACAGTGAATTAGGCCTCACGAATTCAATCAATGTCCCTTATGACTTGACACGAAATATTGATTGGAAAAAATACCAATCTTTAATTTCCACTTCTCTTGTTTCGACGGAAGAGCTACCACCTACCGAAGAATATGAATTTCTAGCGGGTTTGATTATTGAAGCAGCAGAACAAACCCAAACGAAATGCAATCCTGGCATGATAATGAACAGCCGGCCTCCTAATCCCTGGTGGGACAAAGAGTGCTCGGATGCATATGAAGCTAAACAAGTTGCTTACAAAGAAATTATGAAACGGAAAGGGTGTACACGTGAAAACTTTGAAAATTATTCGATTTTACAAAACAAATTTGACAGTCTCCGTCATGCCAAAAAGTATAGTTATTGGAGACGTTTCGTTGATGGCTTGTCAAGAGAAACATCAATGAGTACTCTTTGGAACACAGCCAGAAGAATGAGGAATCGAAACGTAACTAATGAAAGCGAAGATTTTTCGAATCGCTGGATATTTAATTTTGCCAAGAAAGTTTGTCCAGATTCTGCTCCTGCGCAGAAAATCATTCGCGATGCTCCCACAAGTAACGATTCCATAGATTCGCCTTTGACAATGATGGAATTTTCAATTGCACTCCTCTCATGCAACAATAATGCTCCGGGTCCAGACAGAATTAAATTCAACTTGGTGAAGAATCTGCCTGACCTAGCAAAAAGACGCTTGTTGATTTTATTCAATAAGCTTCTTGAACAGAACATAGTCCCGCACGACTGGAGACAAGTGAGAGTTATCGCCATTCCAAAACCGGGAAAACCAGCCTCCGACCATAACTCGTATAGACCGATTGCAATGCTATCCTGTATCAGGAAATTGTTGGAAAAAATTATCCTACGACGTCTCGACAATTGGGTTGAGGCGAACGGCTTGCTATCAGATACCCAGTTTGGTTTTCGGAGGGGAAAGGGAACGAATGATTGTCTGGCGCTACTTTCGTCAGAAATCCAACTAGCTTACGCAAAAAAAGAACAAATGGCGTCTGTGTTCTTAGACATAAAAGGAGCATTCGACTCTGTTTCCATTGATGTTCTCTCAGAGAAACTACATCAATGTGGTCTTTCACCAATATTAAATAATTATTTATATAACTTATTGTCAGAAAAGCACATGCATTTTTCATATGGCGATTTGGCAACATTCAGAATAAGTTACATGGGCCTCCCACAAGGTTCTTGTTTAAGCCCCCTTCTCTACAATTTTTACGTGAATGACATTGATAATTGTATTGTCAGCCCATGCACTGTAAGGCAACTTGCAGATGATGGCGTGGTTTCTGTTACAGGACCAAAAGCCATAAATTTACAACAACCACTGCAAGATAGTTTGGATAATTTATCAAGTTGGGCTTTGAAGTTAGGCATCGATTTCTCTACGGAGAAAACAGAGTTGGTTGTTTTTTCAAGGAAGCGTGATCCAGCTCAGCTTCAGCTTCAGTTGGTTGGTAGAACGATAGCCCAAGTCATGACCTTTAAATATCTCGGAATTTGGTTCGATTCTAAAGGTACATGGGGAGGCCACATTAGGTATCTGATAAAGAAGTGCCAACAAAGGATAAATTTTCTCCGAACAATAACCGGATCTTGGTGGGGTGCTCATCCAAGTGACGTGATAAGATTGTATCAAACAACGATACTTTCAGTAATGGAATATGGGTGCTTCTGTTTCCGTTCAGCTGCAAACACTCACATTATTAAATTGGAACGAATACAGTATCGTTGTTTACGAATCGCCTTAGGTTCCATGCAATCGACACATACGATGAGTCTTGAAGTTCTAGCGGGAGTTCTTCCCTTAAAAGATCGATTCTGGGATCTCTCCTCTCGTTTACTTATACGATGTGAGGTTATGAATCCACTTGTAATTGAAAATTTCGAAAGACTTGTCGAGCTTCAATCCCAAACCAGATTCATGACAGTGTACTTCAATCACATGTCACAAGAAATAACACCTTCTAGTTATGTTCTGACATGTGTTAATATACTAGATACTCCCGATTCCACTTTATTTTTCGACACGTCCATGCAAGAGGAAATTCGTGGAATTCCAGATCACCAGCGCTCTCTGGAGATCCCTAAAATATTCATAAGTAAATACCAACACATTGACTACCATAAAATGTTCTACACTGATGGGTCACGAATCAATGAGGCCACTGGGTTCGGTATTTTCAACAATAACACCTCGATCTCTTTCAAGCTTGCTGAACCTGCCTCCGTTTATACAGCCGAACTAGCAGCAGTTCACTATAGTCTGGAAATCATTGATACTTTACTTCCGAGCCATTATTTCATCCTCACAGATAGCCTCAGCACAATTAAGGCACTACGCTCATTAAAGCTTGATAATCACGCTCCGTTCTTTTTGAAGAAGATACGAGAATACTTAACTAAATTAACAAATAAATCTTATCAAATTACCTTAGTGTGGATTCCATCTCATTGCTCCATACCGGGTAATGAGAGAGCAGATAATTTAGCCAAAATAGGGGCGCTGGACGGTGACATCTATGAAAGACCTATTGCCTTCAATGAATTTTATAGCGCTTCTCGTCAGAGGACGCTTACTAGTTGGCAAACATCATGGGACAATGGAGATCTGGGACGGTGGTTGCACTCAATTATCCCTAAAGTATCAACAAAGGCATGGTTCAAAGGGTTGGATGTAAGTCGAAACTTCATTCGTGTGATGTCTAGACTCATGTCCAACCATTATACGTTGAATGCGCATCTTCGCCGTATTGGGATCGCAGAAGATAATCAATGTGCTTGCAGAGAGGGTTACGAAGACATTGAACATGTTGTTTGGTCTTGCACTGAATATCGTGAAGCCAGATCCCAATTAATAGACTCCTTACGAGCCAGAAGAAAACCACCCTATGTACCTGTTCGTGATATCCTCGCTTTACGAGATCTTACATACATGAGCCATATTTATCATTTCCTGAAAACAATAAATATTCAAATATAATTATCCCCACAATGTTTCTAGTTTTTTTTTTTCCCTTGCTACCCACAAACAATTTAGATTTCTTCGCAGTTAGTTAAGTTAGATAAAACGATATAAATAAAGAAAAAAAATAAACAAAGATTACAGAAAAACTATCAATAGGTTTACAATGAAATTCAAGAAAATAGAGTATAATTAAAAACATTCAAAATGATGATTATCCTCAGTGTTAGCATTAGAAAGTGATTTTTTTTTATAACGTGATAGTCTTAAGAACCTTTGTAACATGTTATGTAAACAAAAACCCCCGCGTAAAAAAGCTTTTGCAAATGCCGTGTCAAATAAACGTTTTATGAAAAAAAAAAAATCGGCATTTTTCACTGGAGTTCTCTTGGGCGGCATTTTGGCTGTTTATCACTGATTATCACTAATCACTTAGTAATCACAGCAGAAGTCACGGTGGCAATAGGAACGACCAATGTTTGGGCCTAGGGGTGGCCCTTGGTGTGGGAAATTTGCAGTTTGCTGTTGGTGGCTGGCAATGTTTATAAATGTCCGCAGACAAATAAAACTCTTGGATGGACCACTCAAAACAAACCGCAAACAACTTATGTGGACTGTATTTTGGAAAACCACTTGCAACTGGGTGTGATTTATTGGAAGGAAAAACACTTTTTGCACTTTACACTTTATTTGGAAACTCACTCTGACACTTGTACTTTACACTTCACTTGTACTTCACACTTTACTTGTTGGAATAATACTGACTGCTGACTGCGCAGAACGCGCGTACTTATATTACACGCCACACGTTCTAGAAACGCGTGGCTCATCCGCGATGCTTGTCGATACCATGTCAAACATCAATTGTTTTTCGTCTCCTTTCCGCATCGGGCGATTGTATCGTTGGATCACTCACGCTCGCTGACGATGATGCAATACCGCGCGTATCGCTGCTGCTGCTATTGTTGTTGCTACTGCTGTGTGTGAGATGATCGTGCGCGAAAGGAATATTTGGCGTTCATTCGAGAATGTTCTTGCTAGTTGGAGATGTTGCTCGATAATAATGAAATGGTGTGGACAATTTTATTTGGCAGTGATTAGCGCTGAACAGAGGCGCGAACATAGCCTAAGTAACACTTTGAAATATGACGGCAAACAAACTGTTACAAATATTCTCATTTTGATCGTTATTTAAATGTTATCGGAGCTTGCTTGTATTGTTTCGTAATTTATAATTTTCTAGCATATCTTGAACTATTTGCATTTCCGCTGTAGTACAAACTTTAGTTTAATTCTTTATGATAGAACAGATATGCACAGTAGAGTGACAGAAAAAAAATGACCCCCATCGGCCCACCCCTGAGTCGATTCCTAGTCCCACCAGGAGTGTCTGCTCCAAATTTGAGCCAGATCGAACAAGTCTAGCTACCGGACCAACGTGCTTGAAGTTTGTATGGGATTTTTCGACAATTTACATGGACAAAAACCCACTTGCGAATATTTTTACCACTAGGGGGCACTGTATACATCAGATTATCACCAAAAGTGAAATTTAAGAAGATAATTCTATTATCTACAACTTTGTTGAAGACTGCAAAGCGATCCGACTCGAACAAGAAAAGTTATTGAACTTATAACGAAGTGATGTCTGAGTCAGTTTTGCATGGGGCCTAGCAGTGCATGGTAGTGTATTAGTACTAGGTTCTAACAAACTAAACATTTTTATGGAATAATGGTTAGATTTAGCTCACTAGTGTGTTCGGAAGAATTGTAGTACATAATACGAGTTATGTTTTGGTTAGAAAACTTTAGTTCCAGCTGTGACCGCATAGATGGCGCCAACAATAACTTTTCAACGGAGAGAGATAGAAATTAGGTGTCTTCTACAAAGTTGTAGAACAAGATTTTTTCAGTAATTTTGCCAAACATCTCGATATTCTATCTCTCTCCGTTGAAAAGTTAGTGTTGGCGCCATCTATGCGGTCACAGGTGGAACTAAAATTTTCTAACCAAAACATAACTCGTGTTATGTACTGCAATTCTTCCGAACATACTATTCAGCTAAATCTAACCATTATTCCACAAAAATGTTTAGTTTGTTAGAACCTAGTACTGATATACTACCACGTACTGCTAGGCCCCATGCAAAACTGACTCAGACATCACTTCACTAAAAGTTTAATAACTTCTCTCAACAAAGCCGGATTGACTAGCAGTCTTCGACAAAGTTGTAGACAATTAAATTATCTTTCTTATTTTCACTTACAGTGATAATACGATGCATACAGGCAGTGCCACCTAGCAAAGAAAATTCGAGCTAGTGGGTTTTCTCCATGTAAATCGTCAAAAAATCCCATACAAACTTCAGGCAGCTTGGTCCGGTAGCTAGACCTGTCCGATTTGCTTCAAATTTGGAGCAAGTACTCCTGGTGGGATTAGGAATCGACTCAGGGGTGGGCCGAGTGAGTTTTCAAAAATTCATTATTTTTCTGGGCACTCTAATGCACAGGGTATGAAAGAGCTGTGAAAGCTGAGACTAGACAGATGACTTGGTAAAATGACGCAAAAAGTTGAATACGGAAAAATCGCTTAAATCGTGTCGGAACTTAAGGGGGGTTGTGTAAGGTATTATCGACAAAAAATTGGATACTTTAACTTTTTTTCGATGCAAAGATTCTTTGTCTTTTCAGTCAAGCGCCACATCGAAATCTTGTTTTGCGGTGTACACCATAACTCAAAATCTACTGGACAAACGTTGAGACATTTGCACAGTTGTTTTTCACAGCACTTCACAAGTAATTAAGGGTCATTCGTTTTCGAGCACTCAGTCGAGATAGAAGTCTTTTGTCATCGGTCCGTACACTCTATAGCGACAAATAGTGTTAATCCGCGTTCAAGCTTATTTGCACACTCTACGCCTAGTTGAGGTTTCAGTATTTTTTCCCTTCTTTTGTGTTTCTGTTTCTGAGTACCGTTAGCCGGTCAGTGATAAGTGAAGAAGTGTTCTTCTAGTAAGCCGTCTGGATACCGTTACCTACACAAGCTAAGTATTAGTTTTCGTTTCCCCTTCTTGGTTGTCTTAATAACGTGCACTGGGCAATAGGCCCGTGCAAAAATGACTTCCCCTGACGGCGGTTCATCTCAAGGTGAGATGGACGTCGAAATAAAATCGGCTCCCCGGCTCAAGGTATATCCGAGCTCGGCCACCGGGCCATTTGTGATCTTCTTTCGGACTAAAGAAAAAAGTGTTTGAATCTGTTGCAGATTTCTCGAGTTCTGACGGATCGGTATTCGGCCGTGACAGAAATATCGAAAATTCGCCCTGATAAGCTTCGGGTGGTGGTTAACAGTTCAACTCAGGCAAACGATATTGCTGGCTACGAGCCCTTTACGAGGGAGTACAGGGTGTATATTCCAGCTAGCAGGGTTGAAGTCAGTGGGGTCGTTTCCGATTCGAGTCTGAAATGCGAGGACCTGCTAAAATATGGGACTGGCTGTTTCAAAGACCCCATGCTTAAGTCAGTGAAGATACTGGAATGCAAACGTTTGCATCCAGCATCAATCGCAGCTGACGGCAAGAAAACATACGTCAACTCATCAGGTGACCTTCGCCGGCTCTGCCCTACCTAACTACCTTCTCTTTGACAAGGTTCGTCTACATGTTCGCCTCTTTGTGCCGCGGGTCATGAACTGTACTAATTGCAAACAATTGGGACACACAGCCTCCCATTGTAGCAATAAAGCCCGCTGTGCGAAATGTGGCGGGAATCATGCGGATGATTCCTGTGGTAGGGATGTCGAAAAGTGTCTCTACTGTGGGGGAAACCCACATGATCTCCCTTCATGTCCGCGTACAAACAGCGCGAGGAAAATCTTCAGCGTTCCCTTCAGGGACGCTCTAAGCGATTTTTTGCAGAAATGCTTAAGATAGCTACGCCATCTGTCTCTACGAACATCTTTACCAACTTGTCTACTGACAAAGGCGACTGTGATGAAAGGAGGGAACATCTTCTGCTGTGCCTAGAAGTAATAGAAAAAGAAAGAACATTTCCTCCCCCAAGCTTCGTCGTAAAGGCCATAAGGTATCTCTTCATGGTCCCCGTAAAATAACTACTCCAGGAAGTACTGGTGCAAAACCGAAGCAAGTCGCTCCCGGTCTAAGTAACCTGAGCTCAGAAAAGGAGTTCCCAGCACTTCCAGGAACATCAAAAAACTCCAAGTGTTCCCATATCTCAGCCAGAGAAAGAAAACAGTGCTGGCTTAATAAATTTCTCTGACATTGTGGACCGTATTCTTACAGCGTTAAATATTTCTGACCCTCTTAAAAGTATCTTGATAAGCTTTCTCCCCGCAGTAAAAACATTTTTGATGCAGTTCACTGCGAAATGGCCCCTCCTTTCAGCGATTGTATCCTTCGATGGCTAATTCATCGAACGAGGTCAAGGATTTAATCACTGTTCTACAGTGGAATTGCAGAAGCATTATCCCGAAAATCGATTCGTTTTAAATTTTACTAAATAATTTGAAATGCGATGCATTTGCCCTATGCGAGACATGGCTCACTTCAGAAATAACCCTACACTTCCACGATTTTAATATTATTCGCTTGGATCGAGAAGACTCATACGGAGGAGTACTTTTGGGGATCAAAAAGTGCTATTCTTTCAATCGCATCGACCTCACCTCGACACCAGGCATTGAAGTTGTCGCTTGCCAAACCAGAATTAAAGGCAAAGACCTTTGCATTGCTTCCACCTACATTCCCTCTAGAGCCTCAGTTAGCCACCGACGGCTTTGCGATATTGCGGAACTCCTCCCCGCACCGAGGCCAGTTTTAGGTGACTTCAACTCCCACGGCACGGCATGGGGTTGCCTTCATGACGATAATCGATCTACCCTACTCCATGAGCTTTGCGACAACTTCAATATAACTATTTTGAATACGAGTGAAATGACACAGATTCCTGCCCCTCCAGCGCGACCGAGCGCCTTAGATCTGTCCCTCTGCTCGACATCGCTGCGGTTGGATTGCATGTGGAAGGTAGTCTCTGATCCCCACGGCAGCGACCATCTGCCAATCGTAATTAATATTGCTAACGGTTCAGGGCCACCGAATACAATCAATTTTTCGTATGTCTTCAGACGAAATATTGATTGGAAGAGCTACGCGTCCGCGATATCCGACAATATCGAGTGCACTCAAGAGCTTCCTCCGGAGGAAGAGTACGCGTTCCTGGCTGGCTTGATTCTCGATACCGCGATTCAAGCTCAGACTAAACGCGTACCAGACGCGAACTCACGCGGGCGTTCTCCCAATCCATGGTGGGACAAAGAGTGACCAGACGTGTACGCGGAGAAGGCCGCTGCGTATAAGACCTTCCGGGACGACGGGCTGCCAGCTAGCTACCGACAGTACGCGATGGCGGAAACGCGCATGAAGAGTTTGATAAAAGCCAAAAAACGTAGCTACTGGCGCCGGTTCGTCGACGGACTAACAAGAGAAATATCGATGAGCACTCTTTGGAGTACGGCCCGGCGCTTACGAAACCGAAACAGTACTAACGAGAGCGTGGAATATTCAAACCGTTGGATATTCGATTTTGCCAAGAAGGTTTGTCCGGATTCCGCCTCGGCACAGAAGATCTACCGCGCCGAGTCCCCTCACAATAACGCGAACGAAACACCGTTTTCGATGGTGGAGTTCTCACTTGCTCTCTTATCATGTAACAATAAAGCCCCAGGGCCAGACAGAATCAAATTTAACTTGTTAAAGAATCTGCCAGACTCTGCCAAGAGACGCTTGTTGAATTTATTTAAAAAGTGTCTTGAGGGTAATATTGTCCCTCATGACTGGAGGCAAGTGAAGGTCATCGCCATTCAAAAACCAGGAAAACCAGCCTCCGACCACAACTCGTATCGACCGATTGCAATGCTGTCCTGTATCCGAAAGTTGTTCTAGAAAATGATCTTTTTTTCGCCTCGACAATTGGGTTGAAGCAAATGGCTTACTGTCAGATACACAATTTGGTTTCCGCAAAGGCAAAGGGACGAACGATTGTCTTGCGCTGCTCTCAACAGAAATTCAAATGGCTTATGCTAGCAAAGAGCAGATGGCATCAGTTTTCCTAGATATAAAGGGGGCTTTTGATTCAGTTTCTATCAAAATTATTTCTGAGAAGCTGCACCAGCATGGTCTTTCACCGACTCTAAACAACTTTTTGCTAAACTTGCTGTCTGAAAAACATATGCATTTTTCGCATGGTGATTTATCGACATCACGAATTAGCTACATGGGTCTTCCCCAGGGCTCATGTCTAAGCCCCCTTCTCTATAACTTTTACGTGAATGACATTGACAATTGTCTTGTCAATTCCTGCACGCTAAGGCAGCTTGCAGATGACGGTGTGGTCTCTATTACTGGTCCCAAAGCCGTTGATCTGCAAGGACCATTGCAAGATACCTTGGACAATTTGTCTGCTTGGGCCCTCCAGCTAGGTATCGAGTTCTCCACGGAGAAAACTGAGCTAGTCGTATTTTCAAGAAAGCGTGAACCAGCGCAACTACAGCTTCAATTAATGGGTCAAACTATTGCTCAGGTTACAACTTTCAAATATCACGGGGTCTGGTTCGACTCTAAAGGAACCTGGGGATGTCACATTAGGTATCTGAAACAGAAGTGCCAGCAAAGGATCAACTTTCTCCGTACAATAACCGGAACATGGTGGGGTGACCTGATCAGGCTGTACCAAACAACAATATTGTCGGTGATGGAGTACGGGAGTTTCTGTTTCCGCTCCGCTGCGAAAATTCATTTCATCAAACTAGAGCGAATCCAATATTGTTGTTTGCGTATTGCTTTGGGTTGCATGCACTCGACACATACGATGAGTTTAGTGCTGGCGGGCGTCCTTCCGCTGAAAAATCGATTTTGGGACCTCTCATATCGATTGCTCATCCGATGCGATATCTTGAACCCGTTAGTAATTGCAAATTTCGAAAGGCTTGTCGAGCTCAATTCTCAAACCCGATTTATATCCTTGTTCTTCGATTACATGGCACAAAATATCAATCCTTCTTCATACTATCCCAACCGTGTCAATCTCTTTCATGCTTCCGATTCAACTGTATTCTTCGACACATCCATGAAAGACGAGATTCGTGGAATCCCGGATCATATACGTCCGCAAGTGATCCCAAGCATCTTTCATAGTAAATTTCGAGAAGTCGTCTGCAACAAGATGTTTTACACCGACGGGTCAAGCCTCGACGGCTCCCCTGGCTTCGGTATATTCAATCAAAACCTCACCGCCTCATTCAAACTCAATGATCCTGCTTCAGTTTACGTCGCAGAACTTGCTGCTATTCAGTATACCCTTGGGATCATTGATACTTTGCCCACCGATCATTACTTTATTGTCTCGAATAGCCTCAGCTCAATCGAGGCTCTCCGTTCAATGAAACCTAGAAAGCACATTCCATATTTTCTGGGGAAAATCTGGGAGCGCCTGCGTACTTTGTCTGTAAGATCGTACAAGATTACCTTAGTTTGGGTTCCCTCGCATTGCTCCATTCCAGGTAATGAAGAAGCGGACTCTTTAGCTAATGCGGGCGCTTTACAAGGTGACATATATGAAAGACCAATTAGCTTCAGCGAATTTTCCAGTACTACTCATCAGAGAACCCTCGAAAGATGGCAAACTTCATGGAGCAATGGTGAACTGGGAAGGTGGCTACATTCGATAATCCCTAAGGTATCGACGAAACCTTGGTTCAGGGGGATAGATGTGGGTCGGGATTTCATACGCGTGATGTCTCGGCTCATGTCCAATCACTACACGCTGGACGCACATCTCCGGCGTATTGGGCTCGTGGATAGCGGTATCTGCGCTTGTGGCAACGGTTATCACGAAATCGAACATGTTGTCTGGGCATGCGCCGAGTACTGTTCTGTCAGATCTCAACTATTCGATTCCCTTCGGGCCCGAGGAAGATCACCCAATGTCCCGGTTCGAGATGTACTAGCAAGCCGCGATATTCTCTACATATCCCTTATATACATGTTCCTCAAAACCATCAATATGCCCCTATCTTTTCTCTTATCATTCCCAGAAGTGCCCTCTTCCGCCTACCGTACCCCAACGATAGTTTGATACGACTCCAAGACGAGACAAAACATCTGTCGAATGAACCAACAACACGAGATCTACAGTACAACATCACACGCGCAACGCGGTGTGTTTCCGATCCGTATCTGAGCCGTACTACGAAATCGTCTGGAGGAACCCCTGCCGGCTCGAGGAAAACCGCCCGGCGTCCTAATACTTGATGCATCCGTTCGAATCTGTAATCCTGGCGGTTGATTCCTGATGCCGGAAACTGAAAGTTTATATCCCCCCCCCCCGTTCAGCCTTGTCCACCCTCTCTCCCATGTCTCTGATACACAGATGTATGACTTCACCCCCTTCTCCCCTTGAATATCTACCCAAAACTTATGTGCCCCCCTATCTTCTAGTTTTAGTTGATCAATCCGTTCGAATCTGTAATCCTGGCCGTTAATTCCTGATGCCGGAAACTGAAAGTTTATATCTCCCCCCCGTTCAGCCTTGTCCACCCTCCCTCCCATGTCTCTGATACACAGATGTATGACTTCACCCCTTTCCTCCCTTGAATATCTTCCCAAAACTTATGTGCCCCTGTCTTCTAGTTTTAGTTAATCAATATTTAATCTCTTTAAGAAATGCACAACAGTACCTCTACTTTAAAATAGCCCTAATTAATTCCCCCTAATCTTGAACCACTCTCTCTAGTTATTTCTAGTTAATAAGCTTGTAAAATGTTCCGCTTAGTTAATAATTAATTTCTCCTACAATCTCCCTTCTAAAAATCATAAAGTGAATTACTATACAAAGAACACACAAAATGACCCGTCCCCCAATTCTTACGAATATTATATTATACCCTCTTTTATATGTATAAGTTAGCTGTAAAGTTTTTTTTTAGTTTCATTATATAAAACAAAATAATATTGAAATGTGTAACCCCCTAGTTTTAAGAAATTCAAAATGTAAAACAATGAAAAATGGCACCTTTAAGCTAACGCATACGTGCCTTATCAAATAAACAAATTGAAAAAAAAGTAATTAAGGGAGCTTTTATTTTTTGGTCGGTTTTCGATTTTTTATAGTACTTTGAAGCCAAAGTCCGATTATTGCTAAAACAACGATTAACATGTTATTGTAAAATAATAATATTTAGCAGTTTGCAAAAAGCTCTTGTAGCCTGGGCAATGATGTGAAGAAGAAGAATTGTGCAAAATTCAGAACGATTGGTCCAAGAAATTTTATCTGCATCCAGTATCAGGTTCAATTTGTAAATTTATAATTGTCAATTCATTATCAGACAGATGGCAGACTATAGGAAGTAACTAATTATAATTTTTATTAATTAAAATTACTGGACTTTTGGTATATCAGGCATTATTGGATAATCGTGCTGATAATTTGAATTACTTCATTTTCAGCAAAGTAGGTCTGCCAAATTCTATATGCATGGTTAGTAGACTAGTAGGATGGTATAATAAGCCCCACCAGGCTAAAATTTCAGATTTCCATTCCATGGACGACATAATTATCTGAAGCAAATAAATAATTTTTATGGCATTTTTCATGTGTTGCAGAACAGCAACTGATACAAACTTTTCAAAAGATGTAAGCTTCCACTCTTTTTCTATAAGCATTTGATTTAATTTGGAAGTCAGATTTGGCTGAACTGACAAACTACTAAGTATAATGTTAGAGAAGCTCTTCAAGCCCTTGGAGTGGCTAGCGCCTAACAATACAACTCTATAACGTTCTCGATAGTATGTACCATTATTAGCAAAATAACGTTTTAGTCAATTATGGATCTTAAATAATAAATTGTTTAAGCGGTTACTCCACTGTAGAATTTTAAAACAATCGATTTTTTATTTATTAGTCTAAAATGTGCTTTAGGATGTAAAAAATGATATCCCAAAACATGGAGAACGAAAACAATTCAAAAATATAATTTTCAATTTTGCCGCAACGCTTCTTATGTATAACCCATGTGTACTGCAAACTTTAACCGCGTTTTTCTCGAAACCACTGGCCGGAAATGTAACTCGAGCAAATGATTTTAGTCGCTTTGAAATTTTCACAGTATATTCAAAATTGATATTTCTAGTCACGTAAGCAGGATTAAATTTTTTTATTGCTTACCTTATTATTGAATAACGATTTTGTGTAGATTTTTATGACATTCTCTACGTTTTTTCACTCAAAACTGTGCCATTTCGCTTAAAATCAAAATATCGAAAAAAATCCTACGTACATCGCTATTGACATAAGGAATCAGAAAAACTTTAGTTTTTGGCGCTAAGTCAAAAATCACGGGAGATAGATTTCCGACCGTGGACCATGTTTCACTTGCATATATTTCGTTATTTTCAATCCTCTCTTCGGCTTTCTTCTGGATAAATATGGCTCTCTTTGCTCGCAATAAAGATGGCAATAAATAAGCCAGTTTATCAGGTAGGAAAGACAAGCACTGTCGAACTACACTAAAAAAATAAAATGCCAATTAATGCGTAGAAAACTACGCATTTTCAATAAAAGTGGAATAACCCATTAAGTGGGTAAAGAGTTCGTATCCATAAATGAATACAGCTCTTGTACGTCAACCTGGGTATGTGTTACCCTTTATTTTTCGCAGAACTGTTACAACAAAACGCGTCAAAAATATCCATTCATGAAAATTGCGCCAGAATGAAAAATACTGTCAATATAATTATTTCTGAATTAAAAAAAACGTAAAATAACATTCATTTCACATTATTGTCTCCTTAACTACTTAACAAAATAAAACCGCCAACTGGATATATTTTTAATGGCTGTATCTTCTGGCTGCTCTAAAAATGCCAAACGCATATTTGCAACATCCTCAGTAGTTTGAACAGCCGTTTTTTATTAGCATTGCCGAAATGTTCCGTTTTCGCCACGTACTCAGATGCAGGCCGGTAATTTGCAGCTTCCGCTACGAACCTTAGTTTGCAGGTTAACTCGCTTAAAATAATTCTTAATGACTTTTCACTCATTATTAAGATCAGTATATCCATTGATATTATCTCATCGAGTAGTTGTGAAATGAATAAAACGCACCAATTGTTATAAGCAATAAAATACCCATTGTTTGACTGCTGATAAAGTGGGTAAAGTTTTTTTACCGTGTTTATCTACCCGCATTTTTTTATTTCCTCGTTCTTTCCTTTTCTCTACACGCTTGATTCCAATTGCACATCAAAGGGTTACAGTAGAGCACGTTTGGATAAATTGAGATCTATTCAATCAATTCAGATTAAAGTTGTTTTTGTGAATTAGAAACAGAACTACAATAAGAATTGTTTTGTTTCTTTTCTTTTTGCTTGTCGCTAAGAGAATAAGCGGGACCATTTAATTCGTTAATATAAATCGATAACATATTTTCACGAATGATTGCCCATATATCTATTGTATCACACATCAAAGAAAGTAAATAACGGAAGAAAATTATTGTTTTTAGGGGATAGATCCAAACAAATGATAATTGGATATAGATCGCAAAATGCAATATTTTATGAATTTACTTACACTGGTCGTTAGCAAATTGAATCAGAATGTTAACAGCTTATAAATTAGCTCCACAAATACCCTAAGCTAAGAGTAAATAATTAATTTTAAATATTTGCAATGCTCCAATAAGAATAAAACACATAAAACTTCTGAATACAAAATGTTTTGAAATTTATTGTGAACACAACGGTGATCAATATATTTATTTCGATTTTTGGCATAAATCGTTCCAATTTGCATTCATGCATTATAGAAATATATCTATATTCTGTCTGTCACAGTGCAAAAAAAAATTAAATATAACGCTCGTGAATATAAATGATCGTTCTGTCAAAGTTTAATTTTCTGTTTGATCTTTGTTTACGTTTTATTTGAACCTCGCTGAAAAACGTATATAATTTTAATTCGCAAACCTTCATTGACAATTTATCTTTATTCCAAACTTGTGAAAATTCACTTGAAACGAAAATAAATGTTCTCCCCCACGTCGATAGGTATCATGTTCAATTAGAATGACACTCACAGTTCATTTTGAATTCAAATTGAAATATTTTACCCAATTTTTTAATCAAAGTATGAAATCTCGACAAACTTATAATTCCGGCTTAAAAGCCAACTGTCGAAATTCTCTTTGAAAGGGAATTCCGGACATGTATATCAATTTATTTTCTTTTGTGCATATTATGTCACTACAAAGTACTGCACATCATCGGCCAACTTTCAACTATCCAACACGTTAAAGTTCTATGTTCAGAAACATATCGGCAACAAGTTGACAAAATTGTTCTTAAACCCTATGGAACGAGATATTTGACGAAGAAAAGCTATTTTACTGCAAGAAAATATCGGAATGCATTTATTCATTTTCTTTAACTTGAATTTGTTGTTTTTTAACATTGACGTGTAACGCAGATCAGAACGCAGCCATATAAATGACAGCATCGTTTGATTAAAGCTTACCAAATATTTTAGGCCGGTTTAAAAGTTAGTCCGGTTTAAAAACAGTTAGTACGGCTTTGTGCTTACGGCCATCAGTGGTTTAGTAACAGGGCACTGCCCGAGTAAATATTGCCTCAAGCAGTTAGGAAAAATAGAAGATGATACATGTCGCTTCTGCAACCTAGATAAGGAGAACTCAGAACATTTATTATGTAACTGTGTAGCACTTTTCCACAAAAGGAGCAAATTCTTCGATAAGGGGATAATACAACCCTTATGGATGTATGGACGACTTCACCCAGTAAGGCAATAAACCTAATACGTTCTATAATACCTTACTGGGACCATGACTATAGTCAGCAAGTAGGAATCACTCAGATTAATAGTGCTACAACACCCTGATGTGGCAAACAATAAACAGGGGCCTACCACAATAGATCAAAACACTGGTCGCAGTGGAATATGTACCCAACAAAAAATGGTGAAACTTTCTCAATCCGCGATGAAGTCTGGAAAGATTTTTTCCCTGGTGTACCAAATTGAGTGAGAATTATGCGAAAATGAAAGAAGAAGCAACAAAAAAAACCGTCCCGGAATAACACACGGCTAGATCCACATCACACACGATCGACTTCTCGCAAAAAACAGTAAATAAAAAAACTACCCTGAACCAGCCTCATCACAGCAACAACAAATAAATGAATGTGCCAACTGTTTCTTCATCGCTAGTGCCTCTGCTGCTGTACCAGGTGCTCACCGATCTCATCATAACAACAACAAAAAATGCATATTTATTACCAGCTCCCGCTACCGATGAACCGTTGTCAACTGCTTCGCAAGCTTCGATCATTATCAGCTGCTGTAAGCGTTTTTGTGTTCTGCATTTCCTCACCCCGCCGGCGAATCAGAAAAGACATCACAGTGCAATACTCTAACCTACCCCGTCGGTTCAACAATGAAATGCAGCTGCACACATTCACAGTTCGTGATGAAAAATTGACCTGCTATGCGTCTCAACACCGAAACAACAAATTGTATCTGGAAACAGAAATTTTGGCTGTCCTGGTAAGCATATTGGGCAGTATATATCCCGCTGAAGCTACAAATGATACTACCACCCTCAGCAAGTTTTCACCGTTCCCAGCTTCCCCAGCTGCCACTAAACTCTGCTGCTATACGTCGTGTCGGCGAAAAATAAACAAATGCAGAATACAGTGTTACTTCTCTGCACTCATCAACTATCCGTCTCGTTTGTGTAACAATAAAAAGATTACGCAAACGCTCGGCGTCAGGCAAAATTCGACTAGCATCGTCGTCTGCACCAGCAACAAACTGGATGTGAAAGCAGCGTCTTTCGATTCCCTGTTTTCATCTCTCTATACTCACCGCGCCACCGCAACGACTCCCATCGGCTATCTGTCCAGTCGGGGAAAACGTACGCAAGCGTCCACCGGCTGTGATGGCACGTTGTACAAAACGAAAATGTCAGCCGCGTCTCCAGCTTCCACGGTAAGCATTTTGAACAGTATATGTCCCGTCGAAGCAACTCATGATACTACCACCCTTAGCATGTTTCCACCGTTCCCAGCTTTCCCCGCTGCAGCTGAACCCTGCTGCCATTCGTCGTGTTGGCGAAACAAAAAAATGCAGTGTGCAGCGTTACGTTACTGCAGTTGCACTTAACAATTATCAAATATACGGCGTTGGACAAATTCTGATTAGCTCTTTGTCTCAACATTGCATCAACAAGAAGGATGTGCAAGTAACAACTTCCCTCCTTTCGCCTCTCCCAGCTCACGGCGTATCCGCAACGGCACCCATCAGCTACCCGTCCTGCCGGGGAAACCTTACATTGTATCTGCAAGCGGCCGCCAGCTGTCAGAAAACTCTACATAAAACGAATATGTCAGTCGCGTTTCCAGCTTCCTCGGTAAGCATTCTGGACAGTATATGTCCTGCCGAAGCAACATATTATACTGTCATCCTCAGCAAGATTTTAACTTTCCCAGTCGCCTGCTCAAGCTGCTCCGCTGGTCTTCGTGTCGCAGCCACTATCGTTACAACGCTCAGCTGGTGGCGTTAACATGTCAACGAACCGCCTTCTCAACGATGGAATGGCTGATATGAGGAGCTACAAGATTGCTACAATAAACATGAACGCAGTGACAAATGGGACAAAGCTCGACGCACTGAATTCATTCATCCAAACCGCTGAACTTGATATCATAATCCTGCAAGAGAAGTCGCAACGATACATCTCAACATACCAGGCTTCATCATTGAGTACAATGTAGACGAGCCCAAAAGAGGAACAGCGATTGCAGCACGAAGTTTTCTCACCTTAACCCATGTAGACAGAAGCATGGATTAAAGGTTAATCAGTGCACGGATCAATGGCGTAACCTACATTAATGTGTACGCAGCATCGGGAACTCAAAATCGCAACGCAAGGGAAAATTTCTACAACGCAGTTTTACCATACTACTTCTATAATGCTACGAACACTGTCGTCATTGGTGGTGATTTCAATTTAGTAGTAAACCAAAAAGATGCTACTTGTTCAAACGCGCATAGTCTAATGCTAAAACGATTCATGACTGCCTTAGGTGTGGACGACAACTGGGAGCTTTTAAACCGCCAACATGTTGAATTCTCCTTTATCAGATCGGAACCTGCCTCTAGGATAGATAGGATTCTTGTCACAACGAATACACGAGGATGGATTCGAACTGCAAATTTTGCTGCAACGGCTTTTTCAGACCACAAAGCATACATAATTCGCACTGTTCTTCCAACATTTGGAAATCCACCTGGTCGGGGAATATGCCGTATGCATCCAAGCTTGGTTGATGATCCAGCGGTCATTGAGGAACTACACGTGAAATGGGGATACTGGACAACCTAAAGGCATGGCAAGTGATTGAGAGAGTTTACTCTAATGCTCCCAAAGAATTCTTTGATGGAGTACTAGTGCTTGTTAGGAAAAAGAAGGGCGATAACAGCGTCAAAGTTTGCAGACCGATTTCACTCCTGAATGCGGACTACAAAATATTCGCTAGAATAATTAAAAACCGAATTAGTTCCTTGCTCACTTTGGTGCTATCAATGCATCAAAAATGCTCCAATGGGAAGCGTAACATATTTGAAGCCACTGCTCGTATACTTGACCGCTGTTGTGAAGTGATAGCGAGATGTGGGAATACACTGCTGGTTGCTTTTGATTTCGACCATGCTTTTGATAGGGTAGAGTACAAGTTCCTGGCAAGCACCATCAAAAATGAATTTGAATCATGATGTGGTTAACCTTCTAATGTACTGTACAAACAACAGCTTTTCAAGGGCACTTCTCAATAGTAAACTGGGAAATGAAATAAAAATAGAGAGATCGGAACGACAAGGGGATCCATTATCAATGCTTTTATTTGTGATCTATTTGCAACTGCATAGAGAATTTCCACATGCTGTTTTGAACACCTACGCTAATGATATTTCTATGTTTCTCGGCAGTGACTATCAGGTGCGAGCTGTTCTAAACACCTTTGAAGCATGGGGCAAGAATGAACACCCACAAAACTAAAGCCTTAAGAATCGGTTTGATAAACTTGACACCACAAAATCAGTGGTTGCCTATACAAAACACAGTGAAAATACTCGGAATACATTTTGCTGAAGACTTCTCCAACACAATTGACCGCAATTGGGCTGCGGTTTTACTAGGGTTCCAAATGTGTATGTGGATAAACAACGTCCGAAATCTGAATCTCGTACAAAAAGTCATTTTGAAAAATACCTACATAAATCGAAGCTATGTTACACAGCATCTGTAATTCCAATTCCAAACAAGCATAGTGGAAAGTTTATCTCGAGAATTGGATCATTTCTATGGTATGGGAAAAGATGGAGGGTTAAATTTACATTCACCACCGATCAAAGCCAAGGCTTTGCTGACAAATCGAATGAAGCAATGAAAAAAGCTTCAAATCTCCCTTTTCTTTGGAGTTTCTTGGAACACAACGCCAATCTCCCAAATCTACTGGCCATACCCAGGAAATACGAACACATTCGAACAGTGGTGAAAGAATCTGCTTTTCTAACTGATGAAATCTCAAAAACGCCTAGCTCCAGTATAATATACTGCAGCTTCCTAAAACAACTGAAGTGAAAATAGTGAGGGAGAATCCACTACGCGACTGGAAGAAAGTATTTAAACACATCGACTCTAAGATGATAAAATCGGATCAACGATCTGCGTGGTATTCAGTTGTCCATCGCAAGCTAATTACCAACGAGCTACTCTACAAAATGAATAGACGAGCCGACGTCGACTGCAGTATTTGTCCTGATCAAACGGATAGCATCGAGCATCACATTCTTGAATGTAGCGAAAACAAAACCATCTAGCTATACCAACGGAACGTCTTCGTAGCGATTGATCAACGGCTAATGTAACTACAACCTGAGGATTGGATCTACCCAGTTCTCCAACACCAATCCAGACGGACACGCCAGCTGATTCTGATGGAGTTCTCCCAGATGTTATGCTACATGACCAGTGTACCAACGAACCAAAAAACAGTAGAAGGATATAAATTTTATTTACAATGTAACTAAATAAGTAATAATAAGAGACTGGACTGGAATAATCTTATTTTTCCATTCAGTACAATGGCAGGTAGTCACGTTTAAAAAATAGAGTGAAATTCCGGCAGAAATATTTGAAACGGGACCCCTATATTGAAACGTTAAAAGTATTCTACTTCAAAATTACTAATGGGTAAGTTCCATTCACGTTAACAAGAGGGACATCACTTGTGGTGACCGAACAGCCAATATAGAGTGAAAGAGTCATTCAATGAAGGATACCAATTTTTTTCCAATTAGTCTATCGTATGAAAAAAAACAAAAACAGTTCAAGGCCAACTTTATCTACCATAAGTTTAAGGAGCATACAAAAAGGTCACCTACCCATTTCAGTGTGTGATGTTCCTTGCTCCATGTTTGGTTCTAGTTTGTCAGGGAAAACACATTTTTTCAGCTCCTCAGAAATAGACACATTCTTCTCGTGAGTATAGTCGACTTTTTCTAAAATGTCTTGTAGGTCAGGAGACTTTCTACCAACGCCAAAATAAGTGCTGTCACCCGTTTTGTCGATTATATCATGGTTTTCCTTTTTGCCATTTGTAACTCCCAATGCCTCTAAAGCATCAATAATTTTGTTATCAACTGACAATTCGCGAGGCAGTTCTCCACTTTGTGTTGTTGGCTGATCAAGCAATACCATTTCTGAAGTTAGCAGATCGTGGGATTCATTTGAATTTTCGTTTTTAAATGGGTTACTATCGGCTAGGAAATCTTTGTTCTGCTCTGATAGATGTTTAAGAATTTTGTTTTCTAACGAAATATTTTTTACGGAATTTGATAAATTCTTCTCACTTATATTGTTTTCTCCACAATAAGCAGAAGTATTGGTTAAAGTTGCATCTTCCTGACCGTCTACGTCTGTTTCTGGTCCAAAATCGTCTTCAAAGCGATGGATGTTTTGTATGATGGGTCTTTCGTTTGTTAAGTGTTCCTCTTTAGACTCATCATTGTTTTGGTTTGATGCTAACGTTGGAGATATAACCTGTAAAAATAAATAAGATTAAGAGGAACGGTTACTTTGAAAGGCCACATTAAATAAATTTTACACCATTTTTTCCAATACAGTGACACAATCTCATTTTCGTACACCGCTATGCGGAATGCTTATATGCATTTTACAAGTAAAAAATAAGTTTATATATAATAGACATTTTATATATGTAGATATAGTTTACTAGACAGCATAAGGAAAATACAATAATTATTTTTGTACTACAAATGCTCACTTTTTCAAAAATAATCATAATTCTAAAGATAGTCAAATATACACGCAATCTCATATTCGTACAGTACACATATTTTTTCAAAAATCGATTGAAATTTCGATAATAAATATTCTATGTGCTAGCTTTTGTTTGTAATTACAGTTTTCAATCGTATTGGAATGTTGACCACTTGTATTCAACTTAAATTTTATCCCATTCTTCTAAATAGTAGTTTCTAAGATTATTATCATTATAATCCGAATAGTTTCGCACTTTTTATCCAAATACTCTTATTTATTTTTCTAATCAGTTAATAAACGGGGCCCGCTGTGGATAATCCATAACATTCGAACAATTATAAATTTACCCTAAACGTTTTTTACACTTTTATTTATTTATTAACAGATTAAGGCCGAAGTGGCCTGTGCCGTATACAAAAGATTCCTCCATTCCACTCGGTCCATGGCCGCGCGTCGCCAGCCACGCAGTCTGCGAAGGGTCCGCAAATCGTCTTCCACCTGGTCGATCCATCGTGCTCGCTGCGCGCCACGTCTTCTTGTACCGGTCGGATTGCAATTGAGAACCGTTTTCACCGGGCTATTGTCCGACATTCCGGCTACGTTTTTTACACGCCTTATGCTTTACACGGTGTTCCTAAAACCGTTATTAACTAAAAAAAATGACCATAAATTTGGCATACGGCATTCGAAAGATACAGTATCCAAGCATCTTCTCAGTGAATTTCAAAATGATCCATCGAGGGATTCGAGAGATATGGCGATTTGAAGTTTTATGATACGTTTCATAAGGCTACCAGCAAACACCCACGGGTTTGGTCCAATCTCTATAAACAAAAAAATATTTGTCTACTTATTTAGTACGTGGCATTCGAAAGATATAGTAATCAAGTATATCCCTTGCAAGTTTGAAAATATTTCATTGACGGAATCGAAAGTTACAACGGTTTGGATGTGGTATGCGGTCAAAGATAGGGTTTTCTACCAGACTTCAAGCGTGAATCCATGTTTGTCCATTAACTATTAAGATCGTTTATACGTGTCGCGGTTTTTAAAGGAAACCCTTGCGATTTAATTACATAAATATAATGTACAAATGGTGTTATTTATATGGTGCACTGAAAAAATATGAAAATAGGGTTGTCTACCAAACGTTAAATATAATGTGTAATTCAAAAAAAAAAAATAAATGAAAGTTGGAATGTACTTCAAAAGGCCATATCTCAATGGTATGTTGACTGATTCTAATTATTTTTTCATTATTGCACAGGTAGACGTTTAATCGTTAATTTTCATCAAGAAGAATATAAAATAGAGTTGGCTACTTCAAACAATAGACAACTTAATTATCCTCAACTATATGTATTATCACTATTTAGTAAATATCTTTATATTCAAAGCGACGACCTATCAATTTCTATACATTAGTTGAATGCAACAAACGCAAACTACAAATCATGGAAAAATAAAACCATAAATTCAATATATATATATTCAAAAATATGAAGGTGTTTGCTGATTCAGATCAATTTATGTTATGATACGGTTTTTGTTGGAAATTTTGTACAATTGTGATTCGCTGGTTGGGTTGACAGATGTTAAAACTGGGGGATGTTATTAGTAGGGGGATCAAAGGGGATGTTATTAGTACAAGTTCTCATATCTCTAACTATTGTCAGTTTTATTGTCGAATTGAATTTAACATGAGAATTTGACATTCAGATGTCGACAATGGACCAACTAGCGGAGGTACAACTAAAAAGCGGCTCCTGTTAAAAATTGAGCGACCAGCGAATCACGACTGTGTTAGTTTTAACATTTCATATATCCATAATTTGTAGTAAACAGCAATTGCAATCAACTAGTATATAAAAATTGATAATAAGGCCGCTATTTTTAATACAAAAATAAACACTAAATAATTATAATACATATAGTTGAGACCAATTATATTGTCTATTTATTTACGTAGACAACTCTATTTTATATTCTTCTTGATGAAAATTAACGATGAAACGTCTACCTGTCCAATAATGAAAAAATAATTAGAATCAGTCAACATACCATTGCACAGTGGTCCAGATCGCTAATTTAGGAGGAATTTTTACTTTCTGACAAACCTGTATAATTTAGCCGTATCATGTCTTAGGATGAATTTGTGTACTTTAGAAGATGCTTCTTTTTATTGGAATAGTTATTAGGGTGGTTCTAATTTATCTAAAATACGAAAATAAACTTTTTACTGATGAAAGATAGAGCTCCACAGTCTTCCACAAAGTTGTAAAGTAACTTATTTTGAATAAATTTGTTGAACATATTAAAGCTCTATCTCTTTTAGTTTTTGTTATACAAGAAATTTAAAAAAAAAGATTAGGGTGTTCCTGAAAAAAACGTTTTTTTAGTATAACTTTCGTATCTTTTACTTTTTGTTAACACAACCTTTGAACAGCTTATTGAAAACTTCAAGCCGAGTATTTTTCTCCAAGACACCGAAGGTCTAACTTTTTTCTTTAAAAAGTTATGGACACTTTTCGTTAAAAAAATAGCCTATTTCAAGGCTCAATATCGCTGATGCGGGCACCTAAAATTGAATTCTGTTTCCACCACATGAAAGACCATACTTATTAGTATATTTGAGCAAAAATTGGCCAATACGATATTTTTTTAAAATTTGCAATTTAGATTTAAAGTTTGTAGTTTTGCAGGTTCAACGCATTAAAGCATTTACACACATATCGTTGTATTATGAAAAAAGCCACTTTCAAATATCATTCTCTCATCGCAGCAAGCTTTGCATAAGTGAAACGACTGTCAAAAAAGGTTTCTGATTTTATTCGTTTTAAATAAAACTAGTAAATATGGATATTAGTCGAAGAGAGTTGGCGAATTTGCTTATTGCTGGTAAAAAGACAGATGAACTGCTTAATTTCATTACAAGTAGTAATCCAAATGTAAAATTGAGACTTGTTAATGTTCGAAAGAAATTTTATATTTTGTTAAAACAACCTTTGAACAGCTTTTAGAAAACTTCAATCCACGTTTTTTCATAACTCTGAAAGTCTAACTTTATACTTTCAAAAGTTATGGAAACTTTTCGCTCATAAATAGCCCTTTTTCAAATGTCATTATCTCTGATTGGGGCAAATAAAAGTAAGTTCGGATTGAACCATAGAAAAGAACATACTTTTAAGTATATTTGAGCAAAAATTGGAAAATATTATTTTTTTAAGCATGTAATTTTAAATTTACTAACCAAAGTTTTAAATTTTATCGCATAGCGACATAAAAGAAATTGCCTAAAGCCTTTGTATTTCCTTTTCTGTTTTGCTTACATATCAACAATACAGAATGTGTTCATTAAAAATAATTTGGCTATGACAACAATTTATGATTTATATAAGGAGAATTTATTCAATGCCAATTAATTCAAAAGTAGATGCATTGCATTTTCAGGTATATCCAGCGGTGCTCGTTGAATTCGACGTTTACATTTAAGAGAAATTATAGGATCTGATGAAACAAGAAGTCTCTTGAAAACGTCATCAAGATTGACGAGTCGATCGAATTTGCGTGCGTGGAATTCTCGGAATCTGCGAATACTTTTATTCCTGGTTTCTTGAACTTCTTCACTGCACATACCTACTGGCAGCATGTTATGTTGAATAATGCTTCCTCCATGGACCAGGAGTTTATGCACGGTTGGTGAGAGAGCGTACCAACCATACAGGCGTACATAAAGCAATCGTGTATCTTCGGCGTAACTCCGGTAAGCATCCGCGTTAATTCCCAATTTGCTGTTGATGATTGTTAATAGCACATACATACGTTCTAGCAACATTTCGTCCAACCCGGTTTCTTCTGCAACGACATCTCGGTTTCTGAAAAATTTTCGAGCTGTGTTACCATCGTTAGAATTTCCGCCACCTGGCAAAGGTTCGCTAATACGAAGACCTAAACGGTCACGTAACGCTTGTCGAATTTTTATTTGTCGTTCCTTAAGCTCGCTGGTATTTTTGCCTACGCGCCTTTTTCTTTAAAAAGTTATGGACACTTTTCGTTAAAAAAATAGCCTATTTCAAGGCTCAATATCGCTGATGCGGGCACCTAAAATTGAATTCTGTTTCCACCACATGAAAGACCATACTTATTAGTATATTTGAGCAAAAATTGGCCAATACGATATTTTTTTAAAATTTGCAATTTAGATTTAAAGTTTGTAGTTTTGCAGGTTCAACGCATTAAAGCATTTACACACATATCGTTGTATTATGAAAAAAGCCACTTTCAAATATCATTCTCTCATCGCAGCAAGCTTTGCATAAGTGAAACGACTGTCAAAAAAGGTTTCTGATTTTATTCGTTTTAAATAAAACTAGTAAATATGGATATTAGTCGAAGAGAGTTGGCGAATTTGCTTATTGCTGGTAAAAAGACAGATGAACTGCTTAATTTCATTACAAGTAGTAATCCAAATGTAAAATTGAGACTTGTTAATGTTCGAAAGAAATTTTATATTTTGTTAAAACAACCTTTGAACAGCTTTTAGAAAACTTCAATCCACGTTTTTTCATAACTCTGAAAGTCTAACTTTATACTTTCAAAAGTTATGGAAACTTTTCGCTCATAAATAGCCCTTTTTCAAATGTCATTATCTCTGATTGGGGCAAATAAAAGTAAGTTCGGATTGAACCATAGAAAAGAACATACTTTTAAGTATATTTGAGCAAAAATTGGAAAATATTATTTTTTTTAAGCATGTAATTTTAAATTTACTAACCAAAGTTTTAAATTTTATCGCATAGCGACATAAAAGAAATTGCCTAAAGCCTTTGTATTTCCTTTTCTGTTTTGCTTACATATCAACAATACAGAATGTGTTCATTAAAAATAATTTGGCTATGACAACAATTTATGATTTATATAAGGAGAATTTATTCAATGCCAATTAATTCAAAAGTAGATGCATTGCATTTTCAGGTATATCCAGCGGTGCTCGTTGAATTCGACGTTTACATTTAAGAGAAATTATAGGATCTGATGAAACAAGAAGTCTCTTGAAAACGTCATCAAGATTGACGAGTCGATCGAATTTGCGTGCGTGGAATTCTCGGAATCTGCGAATACTTTTATTCCTGGTTTCTTGAACTTCTTCACTGCACATACCTACTGGCAGCATGTTATGTTGAATAATGCTTCCTCCATGGACCAGGAGTTTATGCACGGTTGGTGAGAGAGCGTACCAACCATACAGGCGTACATAAAGCAATCGTGTATCTTCGGCGTAACTCCGGTAAGCATCCGCGTTAATTCCCAATTTGCTGTTGATGATTGTTAATAGCACATACATACGTTCTAGCAACATTTCGTCCAACCCGGTTTCTTCTGCAACGACATCTCGGTTTCTGAAAAATTTTCGAGCTGTGTTACCATCGTTAGAATTTCCGCCACCTGGCAAAGGTTCGCTAATACGAAGACCTAAACGGTCACGTAACGCTTGTCGAATTTTTATTTGTCGTTCCTTAAGCTCGCTGGTATTTTTGCCTACGCGCCAACGCGGTTTTGCTAGAGCTAAACGGTAAGCAATATTCAATAGTAACTCCATTGCTCGTATTAATGCATGTAAAGGTGAAAAAACATATAAACTATCCGGTGGATCGCTGGCTTCCAGTAAAGGATCATTCAATCGCTTTCCGGAGCGTTTGCATATATAACACGCTTGAGACGGTGTGCCTGTAACGTCATTCACTACCTTCGTATCAACCATGGAAAATATGAAGCTTGAACTAATCGGAATCTTGCGCATATTAACATTTACTATAGTCGGGACTAATTCATAGATTTGCTTGTTCATCGCGGCAACTTCATCCTTTGTTAGTTCAGGATTTTCCTTCTTGAAAATTAATTTTACTGGTCGGCACAGGGATACTGAAGATGGAAAATCATTATTCCAAAGAATGCAATCTCTTGACTCATCTTTCCGGCGACTAACTACACGTAAAGGTACTATAGATAGAGCAAATATATGCGAATCGTTATACTCGAATAGTTCTCCATTTTCATCTTCGTCAACGCACATTTGCTTGTATCTATGTTCAAGTGGAAAAGAGACTGTCAGTCAAAGTTTAGAAGAAAAATAATGTTGCCTACCGGGAATGGTTGCTGCTTCCATCGCAGCCCCACTTAAAGATAACAAACGTATTATCCTCAGGATGCAGTGGTAGAACTCCAATATTCAGAAACGAGATGAGTCGTTCCACGGTATGGTTAACAAGAGCTTGAAGGGGAACATACGCACAAGAAGGCTGAACAGAAATTCCTGAAAAAAATTGTTGATTCAGGGACGAATCTTTGAGAATAGTACATACCGATCGGATAGCATAGTTTCTTTTCTTCTACTATTTTATTATACGCGGGATAAATGTCCAAACCCTTCTGCATAACTGAGCTGCGTATGTTTTGGTACTGCGCCTTAGAAAAATCATTTTCACAAATAAATCTAAGTGCCTCCTCCGCAGTAAACGCTTCTGCAATCGGGACAGCCATAGATCCTAAATTCTCTACGGTAGATCTGACGGGACTTTTCGACAATCGTTCGATTTGTCTGCCAACTAAACGGAAACCAGTAGAATTAGCGTTGACGGCTGACGCTAAACCAAGTTCTTCCGTGGAATACTTATCGCGCAACTTTCCTAATCTTTTTATTTTGGCTCTGCGACATATTTCGGAAAATGGTTTCCTCTTTCGGCCTTTACCTTTACCTTCGACTTTGAATCTTAGCTTTCCTTCAAGCCACACAAAATTTTCCAGCTCAAACCGAATTTGCGTGCGCTTACTCCGAATCCACAACCTTCTAAATTCCAACATGAAGATTTTTATTTTCTTCCGAGCACTAACAAGTCTCAATTTTACATTTGGATTACTACTTGTAATGAACTTAAGCAGTTCATCTGTCTTTTTACCAGCAATAAGCAAATTCGCCAACTCTCTTCGACTAATATCCATATTTACTAGTTTTATTTAAAACGAATAAAATCAGAAACCTTTTTTGACAGTCGTTTCACTTATGCAAAGCTTGCTGCGATGAGAGAATGATATTTGAAAGTGGCTTTTTTCATAATACAACGATATGTGTGTAAATGCTTTAATGCGTTGAACCTGCAAAACTACAAACTTTAAATCTAAATTGCAAATTTTAAAAAAATATCGTATTCGCCAATTTTTGCTCAAATATACTAATAAGTATGGTCTTTCATGTGGTGGAAACAGAATTCAATTTTAGGTGCCCGCATCAGCGATATTGAGCCTTGAAATAGGCTATTTTTTTAACGAAAAGTGTCCATAACTTTTTAAAGAAAAAAGTTAGACCTTCGGTGTCTTGGAGAAAAATACTCGGCTTGAAGTTTTCAATAAGCTGTTCAAAGGTTGTGTTAACAAAAAGTAAAAGATACGAAAGTTATACTAAAAAACGTTTTTTTAAGGAACACCCTAATCTTTTTTTTTAAATTTCTTGTATAACAAAAACTAAAAGAGATAGAGCTTTAATATGTTCAACAAATTTATTCAAAATAAGTTACTTTACAACTTTGTGGAAGACTGTGGAGCTCTATCTTTCATCAGTAAAAAGTTTATTTTCGTATTTTAGATAAATTAGAACCACCCTAATAACTATTCCAATAAAAAGAAGCATCTTCTAAAGTACACAAATTCATCCTAAGACATGATACGGCTAAATTATACAGGTTTGTCAGAAAGTAAAAATTCCTCCTAAATTAGCGATCTGGACCACTGTGCATTGATATATGGTCTTTTGAAGTAAACATTCCAACTTTCATCTATTTTTTTTAATTTACACATTATATTTAACGTTTGGTAGACAACCCTATTTTCATATTTTTTCAGTGCACCATATAAATAACACCATTTGTACATTATATTTATGTAATTAAATCGCAAGGGTTTCCTTTAAAAATCGCGACACGTATAAGCGATCTAAATAGTCAATGGACAAACATGGATTCACGCTTGAAGTCTGGTAGAAAACCCATCTATCACATCCAAACCGTTATAACTATCGATTCCGTCAATGAAATATTTTCAAACTTGCAAGGGATATACTTAATTACTATATCTTTCGAATGCCACGTACTAAATAAGTAGACAAATATTTTTTTGTTTATAGAGATTGGACCAAACCCGTGGGTGTTTGCTGGTAGCCTTATGAAACGTATCATAAAACTTCAAATCGCCATATCTCTCGAATCCCTCGATGGATCATTTTGAAATTCACTGAGAAGATGCTTGGATACTGTATCTTTCGAATGCCGTATGCCAAATTTATGGTCATTTTTTTTAGTTAATAACGGTTTTAGGAACACCGTGTTTAGGTTCTTCTCCTGATCGAATTTCCATTATCCACCATTTCTTTGTAAAAGTACCATTTTATGGAAGCTTTGCTTTAAAATTTATTTTAAGATATTCATATTAAAATACACATTCTGATCCATCATCCCATCAATGAAGACGATATTTCTAGCACTTCTAGTGGACATATAATACCCCATACAAAAAAGTTTACTGTCTCTGCGCTTGGCTGCTGTTATAAGGCTTTTACGTCCAGATCTGAGTTCGATTTTCTCCACTCGAAACAACAGCCATTTGAGTCAAAGATGTTGAATTTGGACTCGTAGACAAAGTTTACAATCTTTGCAATATGCCGATAAAATGTTTCAATGTTTTTTAGTAAATAAAAAATCAATTCTTTGTTTTTCTCATTGATGAGCAGCCTCTTGCTCAGAACACAGGCATTGTAATTGTCCGTTCTCCATACATTACGAGCCGTACCAGAACAGACTTATACTTAAATGCTATGATTTAATTTATTTACAATGTATATAACATTAATTACTCGATTTTCCCAAATTTTTCTAATTAAAAATCGTTTATCCCTCATCGTAAATTGTTTACAATTCAAGTTTTTCGCAATATCTGCTCCACGTTTCGCCACATCAATGTTTTTAACGACATTTTAAATAGTTGGACGCAACCTTTGAACAATTTCAAAGATTTCATGAAGTGATTTACCTTCATTTTGGTGAGTAATAATTAGTTTTCGTTCCATAATGGCAACTAGTTTCCTTTTTTCAACCATTACGTTAATTTGAGGGAATTTCTTAAACTAGTGTAGAGGAAACTGTGCCAATGAACACTTTTCTGTTGTCATAAAATCTATTTTTCTAAGTAAAACAAAAAAAAGAAATAACAGGTCTTAAAATTGACAAATTAATTGACTTTTTAAAAGTGTACGAATATGAAATGTGCCATTTTCACACCAAGTAATGATTTTGTTTGTGTAGTGTACGGAAACTTGTACACTTTAGATCACAAATGATAAGAAAATGACAGATGATTATTCTACTACCACATATTTAAAACAAAACCTATATTAAATGGCGCAAACATTTATGAAACAATATTAAACATATACCCTAGAGGTGTTTTTTTTACAATGGAGAAGACCTTTACGTCCTAACCCAATACACGTGCTATTGGTAGGGTCCAATCTACCACACGGGGTGCACTGGGGGCGTGTCGGGCTCGAATGGTGACGCTGCCATTAATACCGACTAAACTCCATTGGGCTCCGCCATCATTCCTCCCAGGAACTACCTCTCGGTATTACTTCTGGGGGGATGGCTGTACTAAATGTACTCATTCACTCTCACTCACGCGTTCATACGTCCTGTATGAGGCTTACTTGGGTGCTCTCTCAATCGCACTTTGATTCACTATCAAACACTCCCACATGAGGCTGACTTTTGTGCTCACCTTTTTCGTTCCTTGCGAGGCTGACTTGTGTGCTCACCTTACTCATTCCTTGCTAGGCTTACTTTTGTGCTCGCCCCACCCATACCATGTGAGGCTGACTTGGGTGCTCACCCTATCACCTGATTCACTCTCAATCGTGCCACTCTATTGTACCTCTGTCACTCTCCCTGGCATCCCATGTGGGACATTTTTCTTAGGCCCCACTTCTGACATACCATGCGAGGCTGACATGTGTGCTCACCTTTTTCATTCCTTGCTAGGCTGACTTTTGTGCAAGCCTCTACCATACCATGTGAGGCTGACTTTTATGCTCACCCTTAACATGCCGTGTGAGACTGACTTGGATGCTCACCCTTTCATTCCTCTGCCACGCCATGAGGTATCGATAGCTAAGTCCCAACATACCACGCTACGACCCTCCCGTTTTGGCATGAGGCAGTCCACTTATACGCCTATACACTCACTCTTCTGTCTTGCTTCGGGGTGGCTGGGTTTACCCTTTACGCGGTTGCCAGTCGCTGCGCCAAACCTGCCTCGGCATGAACAGACCATTCACTCCCTTTTTTGCGCTTGGCCTTTTTCGCTCCAGCTAACCAATCACTAGTTAGCCGTGCCCGTCGTCTGTTGCTCGGTTCGCCAGATTACCTGTAGCCTACTGGCAATCTGGATGGTAACAGCCGAGACTACGTTCCACTTCTCCACCGATTGACACATCCGCTGAATAAGGGTATCAGGTTGTGTCCCAGCCACTACCGGTTTCCGGCCCACTAGGTCCGACGAGAGCCTGTCGATCATCTGGTTGAACTGTTCTATTGGCCACCTTGGTGGGGCGTAACAGCTGCAATAGAACACACCATTGATCTTGGCAATCGCCACACCCTCGGCGGAGGAGTGTATTACCTCTTGAACCGGGAACCGTCCCGTTGTACAGATTGCCACCATTCCAGACCCGTCCGACACCCAATTGCCGTTGCCGGCAGGGATGCAGTACGGGTCTGATAGGAGGGCGACATCTGTCCTCGACTCCGAGACCGACTGCCACAGCAGCTGTTGGGCTGCTGCACAATGGTTAAGATTTAGCTGTGTGACGTTCACGGCTTCTTCTTATTTAACTCACCGAAGGGACACGAAGGTCCGCCCATAGCATGTTTATGGGCTTGCTTCTTAGCGGTGCAGATAAGGCACTTGTGTGCCTTAGTGCAACCCCGCTCTTTATGTCCCTCCTCGCCGCAGCGACGACATAGTTTGCTCCTATCTATGCCGTTGCACTCGTAGGCTTTGTGGCCGGACTCGAGGCACCGATAGCACCTATTCACTGAAGGCGGCTGGGGTATGCTAATAGGGCATACCGACCAGCCAATCTTCAGCTTCCCTTTCTCGGTTACCTTTTTGGCATCCGCCTTCAGTAGCCTGAGGTAGGCTACCTGGGTGCCAGAGGGTCCATCTCTAAATCGCACAGAGGCCCGCTCGATTGTGACGTCGCATTTTTCCTTAACGGCTGCGACGACATCTTCTGCGGTCGTGAACTCGTCCAGATGCTTGCACTGGAGAGTCATTTCCGCCACTAGCGACCTGACTTGGGCGCCTTCACCAAGGACCTCTTGGGCCAAGGCCTTGTATACCGCACTAGATTGTGCGCCTAGCTTCAGCACCAGAAGCATTTCTCCCGTGTTGGTGCGTCTCACGCTACGCACATCTTGCCCAAGGGCCGAAAGGCTTTCGGCCGCCTTCATCGACTTTAGGAAATCGGCGTATTTGTCCTTGTCGGTTTTTCACCACAAGGCCTGGCCTCTGTCCTTGGCCTTCTTCGCGGGCCGCGGTACTTCCGGTGTCGGTGCCGGCTTCTTCTTGGTGACCAGCGTCCAGGGGTTTGGGCCTCCCTGCCCCGGTCGCGCCGGCTTGCTGGTACCAACGCTCTGCTCAGCGAGGTCACTCTCGCCCTCGCTTACCTCGGCCAGACGGCGTTTGGCCTTAACGGTTGCACGCCGTGTGGTGTCGGTTTTTGCACCCTCGCCTGGCGACTTCCTAGGGCGCTTCGCGTTCGACGCCGTCTTGCGATTGCCCTTGCCCTTGCCTTTTCCCTTCGAGGGGAACTCGGCCGCCGCATCGAGCGACGTGGCTGCTCCATAGAAGGTGAAGGCCACTGTCTGAGTGCCCATATCGACCTTCTCTTTTCCCTCCCTCTTGGAAGCCACTGTCTGGGTTTCTCTGTCGGACTTCTCCCAACATTCCACCCTTTTGGCATAAGCCTGCTGTTTCTGTCTTGCGACACGAACAGTTTTTCGGAGTTCCAGGAGACTCTGTTTTAACTCCTTGCTTATGTTTTGCTTTGCGCTAGTGTACTCGATTATTGAATCGAGCTGCTCCACCACTTTGCGCATCGCAGATAGTGGCCCATCCGGTGCGTTGGTAGGGCTATTTCCTACCGCGGCTGGGGGGTCACTGGTGCTTTCAGATGCAGCACTCATCGCTCCACTACTCTCCCTACGGGAGGGAGACCTCGCCAAACCACCTCTAGCAAAGGGGTTTGGCACCTCCGACTGTTTATTGTTTTTGTTTTTGTTCTCCATGTTTGTACCCACGAGTAGCGCGAGAATAAATGTCCGCCACGCAAGAGCTCCGCATTAACGTGGTAAGGGACGCTTACTGTGGGGGTTGCCCAGGTACCCCACAGGCTCCGTTAACGATCGAGCATCTTTTTCACCCCCTCGATCACTCATCCCTCGGCACGGGTCGCTTCACGCCTTGGAATTGGGGTTATGACCTACCTTGATTTACGTGGTGACCTCGGCCCAGATCATCACAACCATCCTCCTTTACCAGGGCTTTGGACCTGCAGCTCTGGTTCTCAATACTTCCATGTACGTATATTATTACAGACATGCCACTATTGAGATCCGTCATTCGCTAGCGGAGTTAACGGGTGAGGTGTACGAATATGAGAATGTGTCACTGTATGTTTATTTGACACGGCATTTGCGAAAGTTTTTTACACCAAAGGTTCTTTTCTTACATAGCATGTTACAAAAAAAATCTAACATATTATCAAAATAGTCAGTAGCAGTATAATAATCATCATCACATAAGGGGACCTATGCATCAGTGACTAGTTTTTAGGATTTTTTGAAAATGAAAACAACAAGAGAAACAAAATATCTTTTGCGTATTTTCGAACATATATTTAGATGTCAAAATGAATAAAAATATAATGGATTTATGAACAATCTCTCGCAGCAGCTCGCCGCAGACAATTCAAACTCCGTGCAAGATTTAGCCCGTAATTTTTATTTGAAACCAAAAAAAGAAATATTTCCTTATTCGGAAGGGTTTTTTGCAGGTAGACTATTAGGGTGACTGAAAATTGAAATTTTAAATATTTTAGTCATATCTTACAAACGAAATGTATAGGATTCACTCAAACTTCAGAAATGTTTTCCAAGCCCGGAGGGCCGAGTCTCATACACCAATCGACATAGCTCGACAAACTGGTTCAATCTCTGTTTTTTATGGTAAGGTTTAAAAGGCATCAAAAGCCTGGCCTGTAGTGCATTGGCACTATGTGGGACTCACGACTCACGTTCGTGCCTAAGAACTGAAAACACTGCTTACTTTTTACGCCCTTCTTCCCCACGGAACTACATCAAGCGGAGGGGGCGGGGGGTTCGTTGCACCTCTTTCTTCTGCTCTATCTCGGAGTCTCCCTTGGTTCATGAAATGGCTCGACCTTTGAACTTTGATTTAACTCTCGACTCTTCTCTTGCTTCTTGTCTCCATCTATTACGTCGCCGTTTAGCTCTCGTCCCCGTGAGCGGTTTAGGTGCTGCTTCATTGAGCCATTTAGCTCGTGTTTCCGTGAGTCGTTCAGCTCCGACCTTATCACGATCTACTTGGATAGTCCCCAACGATGAACTCACACTCCTCCGACCGATAGTTCCCCGACAGAGGAATTTCTCCCGACACCGATACCCATTTCCTTGAGCCATTTAGCTGTGCGTGTGTTTTTTTTATTTTTTAGAGAGCAGTAAAAAAAATTTCAGGAAAACCCTTGACCTGCGGGAAAATGTACAAAACCCCAATCTCCCAGGGAACGGGTTTGAGCTGCCATCACCCGACCCACTAAAAAACGACAGCTCTTGCCCAGAACCTGATTTCTCCCCGGCACTACCATACGGCATTACTTCGGGGAGGGGTTTTTATGTGCATAGCACACTTTCTAATTCAACTACTTATTAGTTCGTTTCTTCCGCAGGGTTACAGCCCCACTCCTCTACACACCACCAATTCTCTACCATCCACACAGACTGGCATGTTCTGCATGGCAGTCGGAAAGCTGGCTGTGAGTCGAGGCTCAGTGCTCTTCCCCTACGAACACAGTCTGGGCGGCAAACTTCAGACTGTCTAATTTACCAAGCCCTTTGGCTCCCTTGTGCCAGTTAGCACCGCAACTCCCTTCTCGCACCCTTCAGCGCCGTTTACTCGTTGGGCACCAGACTTGTTCGCGAACTACTCGGTCTAGTCCCCGACGATGGACCTAGCCTACTCCGACGGAGAATTCCCCGGCGAGAGAACCCGATTTGTGGCTTCTTGTTGGTCTCTTCGCCACTTCCTCTGCAGCTCGGAGAGTATGCTCGAGACCACTCTGTTGACAGCGTTCCAGGTATGTTCGTCACGGAACTTCTCTTCGACGATATTGTCCACTGTCATATCAGGTGTACTCCTACCAACTTCTTCGAATCTAGGGTATTCGAAGACCACGTGTTCCGGTGTCTCCTGCACAGTCGCACACTCCGGGCAAAGGGGTGACGAATCATGTCCAAACCGATGCAAGTACTTCCGGAAGCATCCGTGCCCGGACAAAAACTGCGTCAAATGGAAGTTCACCTCTCCATGCTTCCTATGTACCCAGGCCGATACATTTGGGATGAGTCGGTGGGTCTACTTTCCTTTCTCCGCGTTGTCCCACTCCTGTTGCCATTTAGTCAACGAGTCCGCTCGAACCAGTCTCCTAGCGTTACGTGCATTTCTCCGCTGATAGCATTCCACGTCCTCCGCCAGGGTAATGCAGATGGGGATCATCCCGGCGATAACGCATACTGCCTCCGACGATGTTGTTCTGTAGGCGCTCGCGACTTGTGCGGCCATCAGTCGTAATGTCCTGTTTAGCATTTCACGGTTCCGCTTGGTTTTCAGCGCAGCACTCCAGACAGGAACCTCATATCGGAGTATCGATGACGAAACAGTAGATAGCAGACATCTCGTGCTGCTTCTCGGGCCGCCGACGTTTGGCATGATTCTCGCTATTGCGTTCGTTGCCTTCGCCGACTTTTCACAGGCGTAATCAACGTGGTTGTTGAAGCTCAACCGGTCGTCGATTATCACTCCCAATTGCTTCAATGCACGCTTCGATGCAATAACCTGCCCTCCGACGTCGATCTGCATCCGTTGAACCGATCTGCAGTTACTGACCAACAACACCTCCGTCTTGTGGTGAGCTATTTGCAGCTTGACCCCGTTCATCCAGCTCTCGATGGCGTCTATTGTCTCCATCACCGACACCTCCCCTTCTTCAAGTGTCTCACCCATCACCGTTAGTGACACGTCGTCCGCGAAACCTACGATTTTTGCTTTCCTAGAGAGCTGCAGCGTTAAGACCCCATCGTAAATCCCGTTCCAAAGGGTTGGACCGAGAATGGAGACCTGAGGAACGCCCGCAGTGACACGCTATGATTTCTGCCCTTCGCTCGTCTCGTACAGCAGCACTCTGCTCTGAAAGTAGATCTTCAGGATCTGGCATAGATAGTCGGGAACCCTCATTCTATTCAGCGCTGCAGCGATGGCTTGCCAGCTGGCACTGTTGAACGTGTTCTTCACATCTATCGTGACCACAGCGCAGTATCGATCTCCTCTTCGCTTCTGTTTAGATGACTTCTCAGCACTCTCGAGCACTATCCGAATTGCATCCACTGTCGATACTCCTTTGCGGAAACCGAACTGCATCTTGGACAGTCCGCGCTCACCTTCCGTGAATCTCGTCAACCTGTTAAGAATGATCCTTTCCATGAGTTTTCCGAGTGTATCCAGCAGGCATATGGGCCTGTACGAGGTCGGGTCGCCAGGTGGCTTCCCTGGCTTCGACAGCAACACTAGCTTCTGGACCTTCTACATTTCGGGGAAGCTGCCTTCATTTAGGCACTTCTGCATCACTATCCTGAACATGTCCGGATATGCCAGGATCGCAGCTTTTAGTACCACGTTTGGTATTCCATCCGGACCAGGGGCTTTCTTTGATATTAGGCGCTTCGATGCTTCTGCTAGCTCGTCGTTAGTCACTTGCCCATCCGTGTTTGTTCCTTCTTCTTCGCCGTACGTTGTCGGTGGCCATATAGTTGGATCGTGCTTCGGGAAAAGACCCTCGACGATTATCTTCAGCTTGCTCGGACACATTTCGGCTGGCGTCGTCGGACTCTTCATTTTCGCCATCACGATTCGGTATGCGTCACCCCAGGGATTGGCGTCTACTTCTCGGCATAGCTCCTTGTGGCACTCTGACTTGCTAAGTCTGATCTCCCGTTTTAAAGCGGTCCTAGCTTCCCGAAACGCTGCCTTACGCTCTTCTCTATCTGGTTCCGACCTTGCTCTTTGGGCCCGCCTTCTGGATCTGAGACAAGCAGCGCGTAACGTACTAAGCGTCTCGTTTCACCAGTAAGCTGGACACCGTTTGTTGCGTGGTTCCAGTTTTCGCGGCATTGTGGCGTCACAAGCCGCCACAATCCTTCTTGTTAGGACAGCAGCATCCACGTTCTCGGTCCCGCCGTTCGGCCGAAGTGCCTCAACAAAGAGGTCTTTGTTGAAGGCTTTCGTCTTCCACTTTCGTTCGTCGGTCACCCTTCTCTGTACTGCCGCGGGGTTCCGTTGGCCGATACGGTAGCGAATCTCCTGGTGGTCACTATGCGTATACGTTTCGCATACTCTCCAATCCATGTTCGCCGTCAATGAGGGACTACAGAATGTGACGTCGATGATAGACTCTCTCCCGTCTCTCCGAAATATGCTAACAGAGCCTTCATTGCGCAATCGTACGTCTAACTTCGCTGGAGCTTCCTGCAGGATACACCCTCTTGTGTTGGTTACTCTACTGCCCCATTCCATAGCCCAGGCGTTGAAGTCACCACCAATGACTACCGGCTTCCGATCGATCAACAGCTCGGTTAACTGCTCCAGCATTAGGCTGAACTGCTCTACTGTCCACCTTGGAGGAGCGTAGCAGCTACATACGAAGATGCCGTTGATTTTGGCTATCACGAAACCCTCGTATGAACGTTCTACAACTTCTTGGATGGGGAATCTTCCCATTACTTGTATCACAGCGGTTCCTGATCTATCCGCCACCCAGTTACCGTTATTAGGGGGGACTTGAAAAGGCTCTGCGATCAAAGCGACATCGCACATAGTTTCTGTCGTAGACTGCCACAACAGTTGCTGTTGCAGTGATTCAGGTTTATCTCGGTCATCTCCATCACCGTTGGCCTGCAGTCGCCTTCTTGTAGGCTGGGCATTTAAAGCAACCCGTCTGATGGTCGTTTCTTTCCGCTGCGATGCAAAGCAAGCACTTCGGCCTCTGCGTGTAGTCTCTCGCAAGATGGCCCGTCTCTCCGCATCCCGGATCTGTTCGGGCCTTTGCAAGCCCCTGCTAAATGTCCAAATCCTAAACATTTGAAGCATTTCTCCGCTTGTTTATTTACTCGTGGGGCGGCTCTCAGTAGGCATCTCGATCATCCAACTGTAACTTTACCTACCTCCAGTGCCTTGTTTGCAGCGGTTACCGGTAAACGAATCATCGCTGTCTGCGTTCCTCCGTATCCCTTCCTTAACCGGATCGTCATGTGCACCTCGCTCAGTTTGCACTGCTGCTTCATAGCACCTCTCAGCTCGTCTTCCGTCGATATTTCGTCAAGGTCCTTGCACACAATCACCATCTCCGGGCTTAAGGCTTTAACTTCTGCCTTTCCACCCATTGATTTAGTTATAGTCTCCTGCAAGGCAGAGCTACTAGTCGTAGTATTCTTCTTCAGCTTGAGGAGCATCTCATTTTTTTGAGTACGCCTGACTCTTAACACGTTTTCCCCCAAATCTTTCAGCTCCGGGTCCTCTCTGTCCTTTTTGAGCAGTGCTGCGTACGTAGTCTCGTCATTTGCTTTGACGAGCACGGCTTCTCCCTTAGGCGCCTTCTGACGAGCCGAGGGTTCCGATTTCCTCTTCTGCTCCCCTTTTCGCTCCTCCTTCTTTTTTGCTGTTACCCGCGTTTCTCCTTCCGACCTACAACGGTACTCCAGCTTTCACCCTGTAAGGTGGCGTCCTTTCCTTCGGCAGCAACAGCGTCCTCGAGCGTCTGCCTCTTTCACCCGCCTGGTCTTTCGTCTCCTGGCGAGGATCTCGTCCTCTTTGGAGTTATGGGAACTGACGTGTTCTCAACTCCAATCTGCCTCTCCTTACCCTGTTTCGGAGGGGCTAGGAGGATAATGGCCTTAGCCGACGCCGAAGCTTGCTTAGCTGAATCCGCCTTCTGCGTTGCCGTATCGTACTCTTTCACGGCAGACAGTAGCGCCTTCCGGATTTTGATGACCATCTCCTTAGTGTCTTTATGGACATTGTTTCTCGTGTCCACGAACTTGTGGAGCTCCTCCACCAAGTGCCTCGCTGCCACTACTTTTGGCGTTTGTGGGGTGTAGCTCATTCCGCTCTGCTCTAGCTGTTTTTGCTGCTGCTGTCGCTGTTGCTTCGGCTTCCCCTCCTCCTGCCCTTGCTGAATGACTTCAGCTACTATTGGTGGTGGTGACCTCACCATCCCACTGGCAAACGGATTCACCGTGCTGCTCCATTTATATTGGTTGCTTGTTGTTTCTCCATTTTATTGGGTTCCAACTCCGGGCCGCTATCTCTACTCGCTGCACATAGTCGCCTCGCACGATCCCATGATTATCTAAGCTGCCAAAAAGCAGCAGTGAGGTCATGCAAGGGTTGACACTGTCCTTAATGGGGAGTAGTGTTCAGAGCCGGATCGGCGTAAATCGGGAATGCTTCAACCGAACCTAGTACCACCAACCAAATGATGACGAGTTTCGAACGTACCCAGATACCTGCCAGGGTTTTGTTGGGACGGAGGCAGCCATGCTGTTAGCTCACTCGCCATTTCAAGTCGGTGTCATCCTTCCTTACTCAAGAAGTAGAACAGCACGCCTGTCAGCCCAAAGTCGCCATCCTATTTAGGGTTGTGGTACCGGTAATACCGGTACCGAAAATTCCGGGAATACCGACCCATTTTTGGTACCGTAATACCGGTACTGAACAAAAGCCAGTACCGGTATTTTCGGTACTATACAATTTTTCATGACAAATATGTTAACTCTGCAGGGGGATCTGTTTCAAAATATTGGTCTGCAAGATAACGTTTAATTATATTAATTTGCCTTCTAGATAAATCGTTGAGATAACACCTTTGTGTGGGAATGAGGTGGGGCCATCATCATAATAATTCTTGAAGTTAAAGTTTTATTAGCGACATTCCGATTGGTTTCCATTATTCACTGGGTGGCGCGTAATAAGACTATGGTCTAAGTCATGTCTGTATTTGGTTTGCTCTTAAACCTTTATCTATAAAAGAGCGAACAGCGTTTAGACTTGGTGAACTGCTTCAAATGGGGCGATTTGTAATTATTGGTGATCGGAAAATTCAGCAAAACTCCATAGTTTACAGGAAAGCAAGGCGCCTTGATATGCATTAGAGAATAGTGTGCAAACGACATAAAGGTCGGAACCAATTTTCAGAAAAGCAAGAGAGGAAATGCGATTAACCTGCTCGGATTTACTACCATACTCGCTTTGATTTACTGATGTTAATAGGGTTTCATACATTTACCATCTGTTCAAATCGACCGAAAGTCGCACCACTCGCAGTTATTGATTTCAAAGTGGCCTAGATTTCGAAATAAAAGAAGGTGCCCTATATGAAAAATATCTTCTGTGAAATAAGTCTTGCCATTCCGAAGCAATTAAAAACAATAGACATGTTTTTTGATCAACACAAATCAATCATCTGAGAATAAGATCATCAGTTTGAGCATTCAATTTCAGTTTGAAGCTTTTTTCGAATATTTTAAAAAAATATTCGAGTACCGGTACTTTACCGGTACTGAGGGCTTAAGTACCGTAGAACCGGTTCTCGCTAAAAAGGGTCGGTACTGCGAACCCTAATCCTATTTGTGATCCGTGTCCTGTCCGTTGACGTTCGCCCTGGCCAGTATACCATAATCAGGATGTTACTGGCGTCGATCCTGATGTGCCGGTTGTAGTAAGGTTAAAAAAGCTTCAAAAGCCTGGCCTGTAGTGTATTGGCACTGTGTGGGACTAACCACTAAAAACATTCCTTACTTTTTGCGCCCTTCTTCCCCACGGAACTACGTCATCGTATTACTTCGTGGGGGGGGGGGGGTTCGTTGCGCTTTCGTCGCACTTCTTTCTGCTGATCTATCTCGGAGCCTCGCTTGGTTCATGGAGTGGCACGACCTATGAGCTTTGATTTAACTCTCGGATCCTCTCCTACTTCTTGTCTCCGCCGTTTATTTCTCGTCCATATGGTGAGCCGTTTAGGTGCTGATTCCCTGAGCGATTCAGCTCATGTTTCCGTGAGTCATTCAGCTCCCGGCCTTATCACGATCCGCTTGGATAGTGTTCAACGGTGAACTCTTCCTACTCCGACCTATGGTTCCCCGACGGAGGAATTTCCCCCGACACCGATACCCGATTTCTTGAGCCATTTAGTTCTACTAAAATCTTCCAGCTTTACCGCTTATCTTACTTCGATTGAGAGTTCCCCGACAACGGAATATTTTTCGTTACCGGTGTTTATTTCGTGAGCCAATTAGCTCCCCTTTTCGTCACGATTCTTTCAGGTAGTCCACGGCGCCGAATCAGCCCTATCGTGAATTCCCCGGCGGCAGACCGCTCCCGATACCGATGTGCGTTTCTGTGAGCCATTAAGCTCCCCGCCTCGTCTACTCGGTCTAGTCCCCGGCGGTGGACCTAGTCTACTCAATGGCCAGCCAGCAGATGCTGAGGTCCATCCAGCGATTCCGGGTAGAGCGTAGCTTCCGGTTCATTGGTGCCCAAACGACCCACTTCTGGCTATTCGACGCGGTCTACTCGGTCTAATCCCCGACGGTGGATCTAGCCTACTCACGAGCTACCCGGTAGAGTGTTGAGGTCGGTCCGGCTATTCCGGTGGAGCCTGACGTCCCGAGCCCGGTGTTACATCGCGTACTACTCAACTGGTCCCCGGCGGTGGACCCAGTCTACACCGTCGGTGAGTTTCCCGGCGGTTGAATTTCTCCCGAAACCCTATTTGTGGTTCTACTGCGGCGTTTTAACGAATGTCGTTACTTTGTTGGTCCCTTCGCCACTTCCTTTGCAGCTCGGAGAGTATGCTCGTAACAACTCTGTTGACAGCGTCCCAGATATGCTTGTCGCGGCACATCTCTTCGACGATATTATCCACTGTTATATCAGGCATACCCCTTCGGACTTCTTCGAATCTGGGGCATTCGAAGACCACGTGTTCCGGTGTCTCTTGTACGTTCACACACTCCGGGCAAAGGGGTGACGAAGCGTGTCCAAGCCGATGTAGGTATTTCCGGAAGCATCCCTGCCCGGACAAAAACTGCGTCAGACGGAAGTTCACCTCTCCATGCTTCCTATGTACCCAAGTAGACACATTTGGGATGAGTCGGTGGGTCCACTTTCCTTTCTCCGCCGAATCCCACTCTTGCTGCCACTTAGCCAACGGGTCCGCTCGAACCAGTATCCTTGCATTACGTTCATTTCTCCGCTGGTAGCATTCTACGTCCTCAGCCAGAGTGATGCAGATAGGAATCATCCCGGCAATTACGCATACCGCCTCCGACGATATCGTTCTGTACGCACTCGCGACACGAACAGCCATTGGGCGAAAAGTGCTTGTCAACTTCGTCCGGTTCCGCTTTGAGTTCGGCGCAGCATCCCAGGCCGGTACGCCATATCTCAGGATTGAGGATGAGACATTCGCCAGGAGACGTCTCGCGCTGCCTCTTGCCCCTCCGTGATTCGGCATGACCATTGCCAATGCACTAGTTATCCTCGCAGCCTTCTCACATACATAGTCGACATGACAGTTGTAATTCAACCGATCGTCAACAATCACACCCAGGTGCTTCAGCGCGCGCATCGATGGAATGGATTGTCCCCCAACGCTGATCCCGAGACGCTGGATTTGCTTACGATTGCTAACCAGCACTACCTCAGTCTTGTGGTGAGCCAGCTGCAACCTGACGTTAACCATCCAGGTTTCCACGATGCCTATAGTCTCTGCCGTCAGCATCTCCACCTCCTCAAGGGTCTCGCCCGTTATCGTCTAATCGACCTCTGCCCCGTGTTCGAGTCCGGTTGTGTGTGTGTCTGTTTGTGTATGTAACGGACAAACTCTCATTCGTGTTTCTCAGCAATGGCTGGACCGATCTTATCTAAACAAATTTTAAATGAAAGGCCTATCACCCAGACAGAACGCTATTAAATGGTTTTTGATTTTGATGTTTATTTTTCAAGATATGAATGTTTGAAGGTGCAAAAGGTGCGCGTATTTTGAAGTTTTTTGAAATTTGCTACCGAAATTGACGACGTAAATAAACAATTTATATATTTTTAGAAAGTTTATACAAAACCTTTCGAACGAACTATAGTTGAAATCGGACTATTATCAGAATAGGTTTTTAACATTAAATGCGAACGAAAGATTTTTATCATTTTCCATAGCCAGAAATAAGACCAAAAACAATAAATGTATTTTACTAGTTTAAATCATTTCTGAACTAAATAAGCTAGTGGTCATTTTCCATGTAAAATCGTGCGCTAAATCCGAAAATGAGGTCCAAAATATTTAGAGTAGAACAGTTTTCGACTTACAGTGAAAAAATGAATTTTACCTTTAAAATTAAAAATACGTTTAGTAAAATCCAAATATCTTCGATTGTACTGCATCGATATGAAATCTTATTATGTTGAATTAAAGGTAATTGAGTGCACTTTCGATCGTTGGAACATTTTGATTTAGTGCGACTTAAGGGCGAACACGAAATTATTGCGACACCGAAGATGTCATGCCAATTTTCTTATAATGTTTAAAATCAAACCAAAATTTTAGTTTTATACATATATTTAATTCAAAAATCAAAAGAAAAGTCAATCGATGGAGCCTTGAGTGTAAAATTGAACGCATTTTCGCTTGATGCCCTCCATTAAAGTCTTTACAGTGTCATCCGGTACCAGTTTCTCAGTTTTTTCCATTTTCTTAACATGTCCTTCTCGTCTTTGACTGTCTTCTTCCTCTTCCGAAGTTCCCGCTTCATCATTGCCCAGTACTGCTCCACCGGGCGCAGCTTCGGACAGTTTGGCGGATTCATGTCCTTTGGAACAAAATGGACAGAATTGGCCTCATAACACTCCTAGACACTTTTAGAATAGTGGCATGATGCCAAATGAGATATTTGGAGGCGAACTTCGACATTTTCTTCTTCTTAAATTTGTCGTCCACATAGAACTTGCTCTTGCCGGTGAAAAACTCCAACCCCGGAATTTGCTTAAATCGGCGTTTATATACGTTTCGTCGTCCATCACACAGCAGCCATATTTTGTCAGCATCTTCTCGTAGAGCTTCCGTGCCCGAGTTTTAGCCGTCGATTGTTGCCGCTCATCGCGGTTTGGGAAGTTCTGCACCTTGTATGTATGTAGTCCAGCTCTCTTCTTTGCATTCTGGACGTAGCTCTCTTTTTAGCCAAATCACGGCTTGAGACGTTGGGATTTGCTTAAATCATCCGCTTCACCTTTCCCTCCGTCTTTTTGTTCTCCGGTCCTGGTTTTCTTCCAGTTCCTTTGCCGTGGTCTAACGTCAACCGCTCCTGGAACCGCTTCAACACTCTGGAGACGGTTGAATGGTGAATGTTCAACATTTTTCCCAACTTCCGGTGCGACAGGTCAGGAAATTCCAGGTGTTTGGAAAGAGTTTGTTCTCTCGACTCGCGTTGGTTCACCTCCATTTTCGTTGAAACGAAAAACACGACTTCGAGTTTACACAACAATACACATCAATGAAAAAGTGTGCAAAATTTGGTTGATTGGTTGGTTGGTAAAAAAGTTATGCCCTGTTGAATGCGTCGCAATAATTTCGTGTTCGCCCTTTACTGGTTCTGACGTTATTTACGAATCTATTAAACTTTTTCTTAATTTTTCGTCATTTTTTGAAGAAAAATGAGCGTGTGGTCAATATTTTAGGCAAGATAAAGCAATCCTAAAAATTATATTTTCATGGGAAATTAAAGCCTACTAATAACCAATGAAAATAAGCACTTGTTAGTTTGAATCCGATGAAAAGTACGAAAGTTATTCAATTTTTTGTAAAATGACGATTTTTGAGTTTCTCTCGTCTCGATTCCAATTTTTTCTAGGGCTTGTTTAATAATATATGAGGGACTCTCTGTCAGAATTCTGTTAAACAAGTAAATGGAACAATTTTGAAAGAATTTAATGTGGGGTAATATTGGAACTCGTTTATCCAAATGATTAAAGACTTTTGATAACAATAATTTTAGGCTCAATGAAATTATAAGTCATCGAATGATTGGTACGCAATACTGCGTGTAATATTTACAAGTGTATTACATAAAATAACACTCTTATGATACAAAATTCGTTGTAAGCCAAACCCGCACACGTTATAAAATTCGTATTTTGAAACGCTAGCTGCTCAACTGGGTTTTGTACAATGGTAATACAAAGTATGCGAATCCGTAGAAATATGTGATACTACATACGTCAAGAATTATAAAATTAATAATTTGTAAAACTTTTATTTTGTGTTCCTTTCTAGAACATCTAGCAGTTCGTGTTTTAAAATTATGTAGGACATCGAACAAGACAAGGTTTAAAATCTCCAAATCTGAACGTAAGAATGATTTGAAGAACGTAGAATATTTTGTAATTGCACTTAGATGTTTTACGTAATATATTGTCGTATGTTGAAGTTTTGTGAACCAGTACAGTAAAATCGGTGCATCGTAGAAGCCGATGTGAATCCAATATAATTTCAAATTATAAACTTCTAGAGGTTTTAATAACGTAAAATAAATTGTTAGTAGAACAAAACGTGACGAAATAGGTGGATAAGTCATCATTCGTGAAGCTAGTGCTCGAATTTAGCATTTTTCACTGTCATAAGCTTTCGATGTGTGTATAAAGGCATTGTGGAGCGCACAGAGGAGTAACTGGGGTCGAATCCTGGCCAAAACTATTTATTGCGGCTATTGCTGTTATTTTACCTTAATACGAACTAAAAATAGACAATAACTAGTTTTTGGGAGAATTTGGCATCTATCCACCTACCAGTGCTGGGGTCAATTTTCTAAATCCTTCCGAATACTAGTATTTTTAAGGTGATCCTTGTGAATACATTTGTTTTTCCAGTTGCATGAGCAGTTGGTCAGTAGAAAAGCAAGAAGAAAAGGGATGCCTGTGCACATATTCATAAAGATACATTTTGCCAAACATAGTATTTGGCCCTACAGCATTTCGGCGTACCTCAAATTAGTATAAATATCAATATTTTCAAATCGCTTGGAATTTGTGGATCGGACAAGATCGGAAGAGATTTAATGTTTTTTAGATAGCCAGAATCTTGCTTTGTAATGTTGTTTCAGCAACATTGCCGGATCGTACCGTATCATGTAACTTTTTTCACATTCAAATGTGGAATAAAATGTCAAAAAAAGGTTTTTTTAAAGCTGGTCCAATATACAGAAACACTGTTTTTTTCAGTTATTTTTAAGCTGAGGTTATACAAATAGATATGTTCAACTACGTTTGTTATAATATTGTCTTATTTAACACAGTCATCATCATATGAAAGCGATTTTGCTGGATACATAACATAAAATGATTAAAAACCCCTTAAAATATCACTATTTTGTATCCATGCAAATATTCTTTAGCAATTTTTGACATACTCTTTACTTTGCCACATTATGCAGTATGCTTTTATGTATGTAAAAAATATAACTAATTTAAAAATCGAAAAAAAAATATTTTGGTTATTGGCCAAGAATTTGTTCTAGTTACTCCTCTGTGGAGCGTGCAGTTTACAACGTATTTTGTACATATAGGATTCTGTATGATACATGTAAATATTAGGCGTATTTTTTAACGCCAAATTTTTGATGACATTACTCCACTGAGCCTGAAATTATTGTTATCAGAAGTCTTTAATCATTTGGATAAACGAGTTCAAATTAAATTCTCTCAAAATTCTTCCATTTACTTATTTTTCACAGAAAGTTCAGCCCTAGAAAAAATTGGAATCGAGACGGTTCAATAAGTTGACTAAGAGAAACTCAAAAATTGCCATTTTACAAAAAAATGAATATCTTTCGTAATTTTCATCGGATTCAAACTAACAAGTGCTTATTTTCATTGGTTATTAGTAGGCTTTAATTCCCAATGAAAATATATTTATATTGCCGAAAATATTGACCACGCGCTCATTTTTCTACAAAAAATGACGAAAAATTAAGAAAAAATTTAATAGATTCGTAAATAATGTCAGAACCAGTAGTCGCACTAAATCAAAATGTTTTAACGATTGAAAGTGCATTCAATTACCTTTAACTAAATATAATAATATTTCATATCGATGCGCTACAACCGCAGATATTTAGATTTTACTAAGAGTAATTTTAATTTTAAAGGTATGATTCATTTTTCCACTGTAACTCGAAAACTGTTCTACTGTAAATTTTGTGGACCTCATTTTCGGATTCAGCACGCAATTTTACATCAGAAATGGTGTTCGAATATTGATGTTCAGATTTTTATTTTGTAAACTAGTGTATTAGCGCCAAAACGGATAATTTTAGGTAAATAGTATCTTCGGAGAATTTAAAGCATACAATATGCCTTTTCTTTTGGTAATATGATTTTACTGATTAATCTCCCGAAAAGTGAGATATTCTCATAAATTTTCTTGGAAGTTATTGTATTGAAATAATGCCTTCAGCAAATTTGTAGCTTTTACTTTTTCGATTAACTTTACTGAAGACATCAAATACATATTTCGAATACTTTAAAAGTTATGGCTTGTTGTTTGTGGATTACCCTTTGTCGCCTATTTATTGTTCAATATAGTAATAATCCATTTAAATCAGCCAAATATTATTCGATAAAACGAATTTCGTATTTCATTTTTTCGATCTACAACCGCTAGAATAACCACCGAACAATTCCAAGTTGTCTAGACGGAACTTGATCACTTATCGGTGCAAAAAATTTCATTTGCGCAAACCTTCTGAACTATCGGATTGATCTGAAACTTATCTCGGAAAATGAAAAGCGAAATGAATAACTTCAAGCAGTGGTGTAGCCAAGAGGATGCTTTAGGATTTAACCATACCCTCCCCCCCCTCCCTCAGCAAAAAAAAATTGAATCGAAGTTTAAAATTTATTGATGCTGACTGTTTTAATTAAATATTACAATGATAACTGTCTGATCGGTAAAATTAATAACCTATTGTTTGAAACATCATGAGGACCTTTGAAAAATTGTGGGAATGCGATCCTGATCTGTAACTGATCTATTGGTCTTGATCTCACACAACATCAATATCAAATACTTGCCTAAAACATTCCAATAGAAACTCATTCCAGAGTTCTGAAATCAATCATAATTTCCTATCATATTGAGTTTAGTTTTGAAGGAATGTACTGCAATATGGATTAGGGTCATTTTTTAATAGGAAGCGAAACTGGAATTTCTTCAATGTCTACGAAATTTAGAACTGCTTACCGAAAAATTGCATAACTTTCAACATTTGCTGAAAATGTTTTTATTTTGGGAATGCGTAGAGTTGAGACGAAAACGTTATAGAGTTAATAACGAGAAAAACACCTTCCAAAAGTAGGGGAATCTATGAAAAATGGCGTTTTCCGTTCCGTCAATTTCGCAGGTTTAGCATCTTCGATGAATTTTACAAACGTAAAACAGCACATAATTTGATAAAATAATTTTGGCGTTATATCCTCCAAGAATCATTTATGGCTAATTTACTCTTCAAACAAATTTAGCTCCAGACTTAATGTCTTCAGCAAATTTTGGGAAGTGCTATCACAATCCACTTTGTTGAAGACATGAAGGCTCCATGTGTTCAAGGTATTAAAATATTTTACGCCATTTCTATTTAATTTCAAATTAAATTATTATAATTTTATTGTTTATGATAAATCTCTTCTATTGTTTATAAACGATAAAATTTACATTTTATCTAAAGCTTGAGTTTGTGAAGCTCACAATAGAAAGTTATTTTATAAAAAAAAGATTAAGGAACACTTCGTAAATATCATTTTATAACTCGATATACTACATATACGTAGTATTCGTGCCTACAATAAAATTTTTTTAAATGAAAGTCTCAACAAATTCGTTAAAGACAGGAACTTTGTTACAATATTTTGAAAAACTGATTCTCCATAATCTTAAAACTGCAAAGATGGCGGTTTCGTAGTATGTCATTTGGACAGTAAGTTAGATTTTCACCAAATCCCCACAAAACCGAATTTCTGACTACGCCGCTGACTCCCAGTAAGTAGAAACAAAATCGTTCTACACTCGTCCACAAAAAACTTCTTCCAATATTGCCTATCTATTATAATACATTGAAGACCCGATTTGATCAGCCCCCAATTTTATCAGCCTCGTATGAAAATATGTTTGATAGCCTCTAGTAGACAAACAAGGCTGAATTTGAGTAAATTCTTTCTTTACCATGTTTTCCTTATCTTAAAGATGCAAACATGCAAAATTAAAAAATCAATCTTTTTAAATTTTTGCGCTAGAGGACTATCAGAAATAGTTATTAGACTACATCAAGGGAAGGGATTAATATTTAAACAGTTTCAGTTCATTTTGAAGAAAAAAGCGATTTAGTCAATGTCCCCATTTGTCTGCCTAATATACACCATGGAGATGATAAGAACGGATCTTTGCTGTATTTATTATTCCCAGTAATAGGTACATCACATTTTCTGAGGATATTTTCTTTCAATTGCAACGAACTACACCTATTTTTAGGTAGTTTTCAAGGGGTTATTTTATCGACTTCTTCCAAAATTCGGCGAACCTATTCCCATTCGTGCGATAGTTTATGTTAAAAGGGTATCCTAAATTAATTGGTATACTTAAGGGTTTATATGTTGCAGATAGAGAAAACTCATAAATTTTCAGCTTTTCCTACCCAATATTACAAAAGCTTCTTAAACAACTGTTCCCAATAAGATTATGTAAATCATAAAGTATTTGAATTTTTTTATTAGAAGTGACGGAAGGCTATCGAAGAGTCTCGTAAAAAAAAAATCCGTAATGATTTTCGTAACGGGTTTCGAGAGTTTTTCATTTGTTCTTTGACATTAGGATTAGGGATAATAATTCAGATTAAAGATACTACTGGGAAGTCATTTTTAGAAGAAGTCGATATCGAATTAAAGTTTGAACTATGCATGCATGCACTTCAGAGGTAGCGAGATATCAAGAGCTGAAATTTCAGTGCTTAGTTCTCAGCAGCGTTGGGAATTTGAGTAGACGCTATTGAGAGTATGAACTTCAAATCCATTCGAAAATTTGTTATTCGAAATTTTTGACTCAGCACAACAGCAAAATTGAATTTTCCCTACACAATGCATTGATTGAAGAATTTATATATGTTATTAACAGAGTATTAGCAATAATTCTTTTGTATTTCTATTTTATGGGCCTTTTTCCGCTTTTCCATTAAATTGGTTTAACCTTTGAATTACGCTAATTTGAGCGATTCTCTGAGTCTTGGCACTATCCCATGTAGTATACGTGTTATCAAAAACATTGGGAAGCATCAAGTTCTAAATTTTCTCAAACGATATAATACCCGAAGAAAGCGATAAGAGTTATGAGAAATGTATCATCACACTGTTAGGTGGATCAAAACCGTTTTTAAATCCTAGATTGCATGATTCAGTGATCGAAACCCAAAACTTCATAAAGTATTTGAAATTATTAAATTAAAATTTGTTTTTGCTATTGAAATTGACAAAATGATAGTATCGCCCCTTTGGCGATTGTTTACTTTTTCGGTCCCACCTATCAGCATTAAAGTATCGCCCTTACGTTTTTTACAATAACTACCGTTTTACACCACCGATTTAGTCTGGGTTTTTTTCAATTGCGATCATTGTTACTATTTACAGCTGGTATCAGCTTGATAATCCTAAAAAATACGAAAAAAACAGTTTCGCCTCTAAACTGCTAGCAAAAAGTATCACCCTGTTTGTTTGCATGGAGCGTGGAGGGCGAAACTTTAAATAAACAAACAAAAATACAGTTTCGCCCGTTGTATTTTTTGCTGTAGTTTAGGAAAGCAATATCGTAGAATCCAAATTTTTAGGTTAATTTGTTGCGTTAAAAGCCCTCATTTGCATGCATGAAAAAACCTTATGTTTACATTTGTAAGTATCGCCCTTTTCACAAAAAAGCGTTAAAATGAAATCGCAGCTCCTGATATCACGCTATCTCTGAAGTGCATGCGTGCATAGTTCCAAATTTTACTTCGACATCGCCTTTTTCTTAAGGTGACTTCCCAGTAGTATCCTTGATTTGCATTATTATTGCTAATCCTAATGCCAAAGAACCAATAAAAACCTCTTGAAAAAGAATCGTTTGAGAAAATCATCATCATTACTGGAATATTCATTTTCACGAAACTTTTCGATAACCTTCCGTCACTTGCGTTAACGCACTGGGTGCACAGTGCTCTGAAAATCTAGCGAAATCGTCTTAGGGCACCAGCGGGTCTAATTCAGAGCTATCTGAGCGGCGAGTTAAATCTGTAAATATTACTAAAAAATAATTTCTATTCCATAATTTTCAGTTCAGCAATTCGAGAGATCGTGCTCACCGCAAGCCACGAAAAATAGACTACGTTATGAAGCGATGGTCACTATTTATTAAAAAATCACGGTTAAATAAAAAATGAAACTATTAAAAAAATTCAAATAGTTTATAATTTTCTCAAACTTATTAGGAAAAATTGTTTAATAAGCTTTCGTAATATTGTGTAGGAAAAAAGCTGAAAATTTCAGTATTTTCTCTATCTGCAACATATAAACCCTTAAGTATACCAATTAATTGGTATACGAATTGGAATAGGTTCGCCAAATTTTTGAAGAATTCTATAAAATAACCCCTTGAAAACTATCTAAAAAATGTTGTAGTTCGATGCAATAAAAAAAGATGTCCGAGACATAACCGGAGTGAACTAGAATACACTTTAGACTGGTTATACAAATGCTACAATTTTGACTATCTTCTGATAGGTTGTATTAAAAGCAGATATTTCGTTATTTCTACTGGAAATACCGAAATATCGATACACGTACATCGAAATCTAAAATATACGATCATATTTATCTATATGGTAATCCTAAAAAGAACATTTAATGAATGTTATTGTAAATTGAATCATTACACGAAACTGTTAACAAATCACACAAATGATAACTTTTTATTTCGTGCCATTCTACGACATGCCGACGATATTGTTCACAAGGGGCTCACTTACTATCCAACGCTCTTGGCAAGCTACTTTCTGATGCTTGTAATAACAAAACTTCAATTCGATTCTTTGTTGATAAATGAAGGCCCTGAAAAGGGCCTTTTGTTTGGGCAGTATTCGGAATTTAGTTGGAGCTAGTGTTTTGTGCCATCTGAGACGGCGTGCTTGGTGAACTTTTCTGACAGCTACAAACGGACGGCCGCTTCTTCTTGTATCCTTTAACAATGTTCGGAAACATTTGGATCGACGTATATAGTATGACGATACAAACAAACTGATATTGAGAAGCAGCATGCTAAGTTTTTATACCTGACTACAGCACAATGTAAGCTTGTCCTTTTTTGTGTTGTCCTCAATATGTGTTCTTCGTAGCTCCTCCCCTTCGTTGGTCGATACACAAGCAAATTGTGTTGAACGCGTCGGAGTGCCGTTTACTTAGTAGCTGTAATGGAATACCTTGCTGTTAAAGTGTTGAAATTGGAAGGAAATGCCGCCCGTGACAACAAAAAGACGAATTATCCCAAGTCTTCAGCAGCTGGCGATTCGTAACATCGAAAAGTTGAACAAACTGCTCTCCGGAGTGACAATTGCTCAGGGCGGTGTGTTGTCAAATATCCAAGCCGTACTACTTCCCAAGAAGACCGAAAAGAAAGCATAAATCGAACGCTAAGACTTACCAAAGAAATGCTCTTGTAAAAACCGTTGTTTTCAGGACGACCACATATTTTTTGATAAAGAACAAAATTGAAATTGTGTTTCCAATACGGAGATTATCGAACACTCAGGGTAAAGAGAGTAATGTAATGTGGCGCCTTGGTAAAATGTTTGAGAATTGAAACCTTTTTTGAATGCGCATATTAAAAATGTTTTCCACTTCACTTCAGTTTGATTCTGGCCATATTTGCAATTTGCGTACTGAAATAAATCATAATTTAGGGTTTAACCCAAATTGCTCTCCAGGGAGAAACAGTCCATGAAACAGAAAATGCAAACTTATTCTTTGAAATGATTTTGGTGGCCCTGAAAAGGGCCTTTTTTATAATGATACAAGTGAGTTCTACCTTTTCAACTTCCAAATCCATCTCACATCTAGTTGCTTGTCAACTTTGCGTGTGTTCGGCAAACTAATGAATAATACAACAGTGATATGTGTAAGAAATGTCTCATCTCACTGATAGGTGGATTAAATCGGTTTTTTTACAACACTGCGTGTATTAATTAATGTAAGACAGATTTCATAGTGAAATAGTTTTTTTGTTTTACCGATTTTGCACGTTTAGAAGAATTATTAGAATGCTTCCGCCCAATTGCATAGACGTATATGATGAAAAAGTTTGTGGGCGACAAAGTGGGGGGGGGGGGTGGTATAAACACGTGAACCGAATTAGATTCGTATGCATGAAAGGGTTAATTTTATCTATATTATTCATATTTATCGTATTAATTCAATACTTTTTTTGGTTTTATTCATATTATTTAGTTAATTTATTTTAATCACATTATTAAATTGTTAATTTTTCCCAGTTCATATATTTTATTCAATTTCTTCATTTTATTAATTCGGTTTGGTCAGTGCTTTTTATTATTGGATGACAGTTAATTAGCTTGAAACAATTCATTTTCTCTCTTAATTTCATAAGTTTTTTAATATAGTCTAATTTTCATTTGAGTTAATTTTACTTGATTATTTTATTAATTTGATTTATATTAATCATTCTATCCATTTTATGACAATTTTTTAAAAATTTTATTGCTTCATAATTATATAAAATTTTTATTTGTTTTATTATTTTTCTTTAATTTATTCAGTTTATTCTACTCGTGCAGGACTCGCATTTGTACTTATCTCACATCTAGTTGCTTGTCAACTTTGCGTGTGTTCGGCAAACTAATGAATAATACAACAGTGATATGTGTAAGAAATGTCTCATCTCACTGATAGGTGGATTAAATCGGTTTTTTTACAACACTGCGTGTATTAACTAATGTAAGACAGATTTCATAGTGAAATAGTTTTTTTGTTTTACCGATTTTGCACGTTTAGAAGAATTATTAGAATGCTTCCGCCCAATTGCATAGACGTATATGATGAAAAAGTTTGTGGGCGACAAAGTGGGGGGGGGGGGGTGGTATAAACACGTGAACCGAATTAGATTCGTATCGCCGGCCAGTGACCAGTGAGCAGTGTTCTTCTAGTAATCCGTCTGGATATCGTTACATACATAAGTTAAGTATTAAGTATTATTTTACGTTTCTCCTTCTTGGTTCTCCTACTAACGTGCACTGGGTAATAGACTCGTGCAAAAATGGCTTCCTCTGACGACGGTTCATCTCATTTGGACGTCGAAACAAAATCAGTTCCCCAGCTCAAAGTATATCCAAGCTCGGCCACCGGGCCGTGATCTTTTTTCGCCAAAAACAAAAAAATTGAATCTGTTGCAGATTTCTCGAGTTCTGACGGATCGGTATTCGGACGTGACAGAATTATCGAATATTCGCCCTGATAAGCTTCAGGTGGTTGTAAATAGTTTAAATCAGACAAATTATGTTGCTGGCTACGGGCCTTTTACGAAGGAGTACAGAGTGTATATTCCAGCTAACAGGGTTGAAGTCTGTGGGGTCGTTTGCGATTCGAGTCTGAGTTGCGATGACCTGCTGAAACGTGGGACTGGCTGTTTCAAAAACCCCATGCTTAAGCCAGTGAAGATATTGGAGTGCAAACGTTTGCATTCTGCATCAGCAGCTAACGGGAAGAAAACATACATCAACTCATACTCTTATTGGGTGACCCTAGCCGGTTCTGCTCTACCTAACTACCTCCTCTTTGACAAGGTTCGTCTACCTATTCGTCTCTTTGTGCCGCGGGTCATGAACTGTACTAATTGCAAACAATTGGGACACAGCCTCCCATTGTAGCAATAAGACCTGTTGTGGGAAATGCGGTGGGAATCATGCGGATGATTCCTGTGTAAGGGATGTCGAAAAGTGTCTCTACTGCGGGGGAAACCCACATGATCTCCCCGCATCAGTGCTGCATTCGGTAACCGAAAACAGAAAACCTTCATGCACTGTCGCAAGCACTCAGAGTCGACTCTCTGTCAGCATATGTTCTCACACTGAGATAGTAACAAACACTGAATTTCGCACAACGTGAGTACCACTGCGAGATATATTCTGTCTTCTTGCTCTTTTGTTCACTTGATCTCGACTCAATGTGACTGACACGGCTTACATATACTAGGCTAGCTCGTTAGAGTGCAAACATTTGACGAGAGCGCGTCATAGAAATCGTCGGCGAAAACAATTACATGAAATTCATATATTGTTTGCTGCTAACGAATGATCGGCACCTAGTAAATCACAAGGAAGCTATGCGGATGTCCAAAACCTTTGCTATGATCAGAAAATTACGGTGGGATATGTTTTCTATGGCATGCATCCAAATTCCCGATTTACACTAATAATCACATAGATGCACTGATTATCCACTGTGTCTAGTGTAATTATGTCGTAATTTACGTCAAAAATTCATTGCACACTATTTTTTCCACCGTAAGAGCTCGAATATTGTCAATTAACAACTTTCGAGAAATCCGTTTGTTTATCTCAACGATTTCTCTGACGTCACCGAAAACTGTCAATTCGCGGAATAGCAAGCCTCCTTTCTGTGAGCCGTGTGTGACTGAAAGAAAGCTGTCATTAACAGTCATTTTTGATTATTATTGTCATTTTTTTCGGCAGGGGAAGCTATATGAAATAAAATATCTGCTTGATGCAGTTCATAAATCCAAATGCTATTCCGAAATTTGTTTCGTTGCGTACCGGAAACAATTAGAAGAAAACCAAAATACAATTGAGGCCGCTGGTTAATTATGAATTGAAATTAAACAGTGTGCATTTATAACTAAATGATTGAAACTTCTTAAAGCTTAGTTACGGTGTGTTTACAGGTATCCTTCCTTGAAAACAATCGTGATGGCAAGATTAAAAGTCCACTCTATCATTATACAAATATTTTTGAAATAATCTGCTACGGTCTGCTTATTTTCAAAATGACACTTTAATACGAGAATGTTGCAGCCTGCAGTTTCTTCCCATAGTCAAAAGCTGGGCAAATATTGCGCATCCAACCAAGGCATGTGAAAAAGATCATGAAATGTTATTCCCCAGTACAATATATATTGCTGAAAAACGGATATTCATAATTTATTTTATGAAATTTCCTACATAGGACACACTCTTGATTATATGAAATATGAATAAAAATATAAGTCAGCGGGTCAGTAGGCTTTATTTTGTTTACACAGAGCATAAAGATGGCAGCAAATTGCATGGCACCTTTCTCTGTTATTTTGGGTAATCGACGCGTATAAACACTTTTTAACTTTTTCATCCTGCTCCATTTTTAAATCATAAAATCGTGTAAACAAAATCGAAACATCTTCACCGCAAGAAAGATTTGAATAGATAAAATGGTGAGTAATTGGCAAAGCGTCTGTTTCGTTTGCTCACTGGACCCAACTTTTTCAACTACAAGTCGTCGTCAAGTTCGCACGCGTTTATCGTTCGATCCAGGTGCCGTGCGCGATATTTCATTTAGTTTTTTTTTTATTAATTCAGCTTTTCGTGTATGTACATTAAACATAATGAGTTGCGAAATTCGCATTTTCGACACTTCCGCCGATACAGTTATGTGGACTTGTATAGGTTGCCCAAGAAAATTCTACGCCGCTTGCATTGGAGTGACTGTTCCGAGGGGATCACTGCGGAAGAAGGAGAAGAGGGTGGACATCAACTCGTATCTATTACCGTGCTGTGAATCTTGTCAAGAATTGATGCAGGCCAAGATTGAGTTCAAAGGGCTTATTGAACAACAACAACTTCTGGAATCACAACTGCAAGCCAATACGGAAGTAATGCACCGGCTCGCGTTTCAACTGGAGAAGCCTAACATAGTTCACGAAGCGATCGATGGCCAAGAAATTTTGTTTGCAACAATAAAACAGGAATTGATAGCTATAAACAAAAACAGCAGTTTGACTGGAAGTGTTGTTGCCATTAAAAATCACATTACCTCGCTATTCGATACAGCAATGACGACAACGAAAAATAATGTCTATAGCACGCTGAAAATGGTAACGTCAGAGCTATCAGCTGAACTGCGCACCATGAATGATGAAATAAGCCAGCTTAATCAACTGTCTCTGGACACAGCGGCTAGTATTACTATGACGTCAAAACCGACGCTGGGGATTGATATTCTTGACGAGCTTAAGTCCCTGTCAGCGAACATATCCACCAGTCAAAATTTCACAAATTCTGCGCTAATTATTGATATCCTCGACGAACTTACGGCGCTTTTATCAAACATAACGGCAAGTCAAAACGCTACATCATCACTTGATTCATGCCCCAGTTTGGAAGCCGAATTAAATAACGACAAAAATATCGATAACTCAGGTTGGCGCTTTTTGGGTACAAGGAAAGTATGGAAAGCAGACTGGAGCGATTACGATGCACGCAAATTAAGAAACCTGAGCCAGCAAAAACAGGCCGAAAAGGCTAGAAGACGTAAAAAAAGATCGAGGCGAAATAATAATAATAACGTTAATGAAAAAACAAACGCACTAGAAATTTTCTTCGACTTGATCAAGAGCAACTCGCAGCGGCGCACCACTCACGACAGCCAGTTAATAGTAACCATACGAGTAATACCAATCGCAGAATCACATTTAAGGCCGGCTGCACCCACTATAACAAAAACCATACGAGTAGTCACTACAACAATAGTTTCCTGCCACCGGATAGAGTGCTTCTTGCGGCTGCAAAGGATCATTTCTCAGGACCCCCCACGAACTATAGGCCAACAATTCAGTTTCAAAGAGGACCGACATTGAATCCCTATCCAGTGGATGATTTACCACGGTCGACGCTGCAAATGCACCCAACATCGGAGCGCTCGTCAACAGTTTTGTGTAAGGCGTCCCATTCTCAACATTCGTGTTTTCGACGACATTGACGCATTCCCTGGAAGAAGGAAACGACGAGGACACTGCAGTTTGCCAAGATTCGACGCCATTTGAACGACAACAAAAAGAGGTAATCTCGACTCCTCAAGTAGAGTCGTCAGTAGAAATTTTAATTTACTGTCAAAATTTTAATAGAATCGAAATTTTAATAGCATCGAAAATGAATGAAATTCAAAAGAATATTTTAAGTAGCTCCTATACAATAATTTTGGCTACAGAAACTAGTTGGGACGAAAGTCTTAGAAGTGAAGAAGTTTTCGGGAACAGCTACAATGTGTTTAGAGCTGACCGAGACATTCATATGTCTGAAAAGAATTCAGGAGGGGGAGTTTTAATAGTAATTACACCAAAATTTAATGCAGAAATCATTACTACAAGGAAATTTAAAGAATTTGAGCATGTGTGGGTAAAAACCCATCTGGCAGGTGAAACACATATATTTGCCTCTGTGTACTTCCCCCCAAATAATGCCCGCAAAGATACATTTGAAAAGTTTTTTCTTATTGCCGAGAGACATTATAACCAGGCTCCCCCCAGAGGTAAAATTTCACATTTATGGTGACTTCAATCAACGAAGCATTGACTTCTTTCCAGACACTGAAAATGAAAGCATCCTACTTCCAGTCGTTGGGGATAACGAAACTCTGCAGGCCATATTTGACAAAACTGCAAGTTTAGGACTTAACCAAATTAATCATGTTAGAAATCAGCAAAACTGTTATTTAGATTTATTATTCACAAACATTCTTGAAGACTTCTGTGTCACCGAATCATTAACTCCACTATGGAAAAATGAAGCGTTTCATACAGCAATTGAGTTTTCTGTATTTGTACATGATAACAAAAGATCCGATTACTGCGAGTACGAAGAGGTCTTTCAATTTCAATTGGCAAATTTTGACAACATAAAACAAAGACTAAGCAGTATAGATTGGCAAACGTTGTTTAGAAATGAAACAAGTATCGAAAATTCAGTAGACGTTTTTTACACAAAATTGTTTGATATAATAGTTGAACAAGTACCACTGAAAAAAATTAGGCGACAAGGCAACACAAAATATCCAGTTTGGTATAACGAGCAAATTAAAAATATAAAAAATCGTAAACAAAAGGCCCACAAAAAGTATAAAAAAATTAGAAATGAAAGGAACTTATTTAACTATTTGGACATTTGCGATCAACTAAACCTATCCATTAATATAGCATTTGAAGAGTATAACTTAAAAACCGAACTTCAAATAAAATCTTTAATCATGTCAAAAATAATTTAAAATCGGAAAACTTCCCTTCAAAAATGAAACTTAAAGAAAATGTCGGTGTCAACTCGGAACAAATCTGCAATCTTTTCGCAACCTTCTTTCAAGACTTTCTATACCACATTTTCTGAAGAAGATCGTGATCGCGAATATTTCGGTTTCTTCCCAGAATTCACCACAGACATTGGTGTCAATCATGTCAGTGTGCAAGATATTATGGAGGCTCTAAACAAACTAGATGCCTCCAAAGGTTCTGGACCTGACGGGATTCCACCCGTATTTATGAAGAACTTAGCGTTGGAACTCACAGCTCCTCTGTTTTGGCTTTTTAACATGTCGCTTGAATCTGGCATTTTCCCCAATTTATGGAAAAGCTCGTACCTGGTACCCATTTTTAAAAGTGGCAAAAAATCTGGCATATGTAACTACCGTGGAATTGCCATTATGTCATGTATGCCTAAACTCTTTGAAGCAATCGTTAACGAAAAACTATTCAATCAAATCAAAAACAGAATTACTAACATGCAGCATGGGTTCTTCAAAGGACGTTCAACTAATACCAATTTACTAGAATTCGTCAACTACTCATTGATTGCAATGGAGAATGGAAACTACATTGAAGCTCTTTACACAGACTTTAGCAAGGCATTTGATCGTATCGACATACCCTTGCTATTATTGAAACTGAAATATTAGGAATTGAACCAGGTCTTCTCAAATGGCTCGAATCATATTTAACTAACCGTCAACAAATAGTTAGATTTAAAGGGAAGAAATCGAATCCCATTCAAGCCACATCAGGGGTTCCTCAAGGCTCCCATCTAGGCCCTCTTTCGTTCATTTTTTTCGTAAACGACATATCAATCATTCTCAAAAACATAAAAGTTCTTATCTATGCCGACGACATGAAGCTCTTTTTGGAAATTAGGAACGAACAAGACATAAAGATATTACAGGAAGAAATACATATGTTTTACCTCTGGTGTAACAAAAGCCTTCTGCAACTAAACGTAAAAAAATGTAATGCAATAACTTTTAGTAGGAAACGATATACACCTGACATTTCAATCGCTCTAGGAAATCAAGTGGTACAAAAGTGCGAAAGAGTTAAAGATTTGGGAGTCATTCTAGATTTAAAATTAACATTCATTGACCATTACAACACAATCATCAATAAAGCAAATAACATTCTTGGATTTATAAAGCGTTTTAGTTACAATTTTAATGATCCAATTACAATTAAAACATTATACATCTCGTATATAAGGTCAATACTGGAATATTGTAGCATAGTTTGGTCACCTTTCTCAATCACACATGAAGAAAGAATAGAATCAGTACAAAGGCAATTTTTATTGTTTGCGCTTCGCAAAATAGGTTGGACACGATTTCCTCTCCCATCTTATAAAGCTCGCTGTATGCTCATTAACATCCAAACACTAAAAGAGCGCCGAGAATATGCAATGGTTTCATTTCTAAACGATATCATTTCGTGTCGTATTGATTCAGTCGAACTTCTATCTAAACTTAATTTTTGTATACCTTCCCGGCAGTTACGAATCCGAAAAACATTTATAACAAACAATTATCGTACAAATTATGCCAAGTTTGGTCCATTAAATCAGATGATGGCAACTTACAACAAGCACTGCGAAGCTATTGACTTAACAATGACAAAAAAATATTTCAATTCTATTCCCTTATAAAGAACATCCTAAAGTTGTGCTATGTAAACCAGATAGTGTTTAGTTTAGTTATTAGTATTTTATTTCTTAAGTGTATACTATATTTTATCGCTGTAACAAAACGGTCTACTCTTGTTTGACGACAATAAAAAAATAAATAAATAAATAAAAGTATATACAGGTGTGGCTAAGATGGCACTATGGTATTCGTAAGGTGAATCTTAGGTTTCGCAGTACCCACCCTTTTTGGCGAGAACCGGTACTACGGTACTGAAGCCCTCAGTACCGGTAAAGTACCGGTACTCGAATATTTTTAAAAAAAAAATCGAAAAAAGCTTCAAACTGAAATTGTATGCTCAAACTGATGATCTTATTCTCAGATGATTGATTTGTGCTGATCAAAAAACATGTTTATTGTTTTTAATTGCTTCGGAATGGCAAGACTTATTTCACAGAAGATATTTTTCGTATAGGGCACCTTCTTTTATTTCGAAATCTAGGCCACTTTGAAATCAATAACTGCTAAGTGGTGCGACTTTCGGTCGATTTGAACAGATGGTACATGTATGAAACCCTATTAACAACAGTAAATCAAAGCGAGAATGGCAGTAAATCCGAGCAGGTTAATCGCATTTCCACTCTTGCATTTCTGAAAATTGGTTCCGACACTTAAGGTCGTTTGCCTACTATTCTCTAATGCATATCAAGGCTCCTTGCTTTCCTGTAAACTATGGAGTTTTGCTGAATTTTCCGATCACCAATAATTACAAATCGCCCCATTTGAAGCAGTTCACCAAGTCTAAAACTTTTAGCTACTAAATCGCTGTTCGTTCTTTTATAAAGGTTTAAGAGCAAACCAAATACAGACACGAACACGACTTAGACCATAGTCTTATTACGCGCCATCCAGTGAATAATGGAAACCAATCAGAATGTCGCTAATAAAACTTTAATTTCTAGAATTATTATGATGATGGCCCCACCTCATTACCACACAAAGGTGTTATCTCAACGATTTATCTAGAAGGAAAATTAATATAATTAAACACTATCTTGCAGACCGATATTTTGAAACAGATCCCCCTGCAGAGTTAACATATTTGTCATAAAAATTGTATAGTACCGAAAATACCGGCACTGGCTTTTGTTCAGTACCGGTATTACGGTACCAAAAATGGGTCGGTATTCCCGGGATTTTCGGTACCGGTAGTACCGGTAGTAACCCTAGTGAATCTTACATGAGAGGTGTTAGTGATATCAGAATAAATCGACCAGCTTTCGTCATACTGTTCGTTCCGCCCCATTAAATCATGTGAACACTATTACGTCGACCCGTTCCACAGTGGGAAAAAATGGACCCAAAACGCGACTTTTTTTGAAAAGGCTGGATGTCGTTTACCAGGAAAGGTTTTTCTTATCTAAAATGGTCTGAAAAATTGATTGCTACTATTTACAAAGACCGCACGGTACGCTATCATGCCCGTTTTGCCTCAATTCCCCTTTTCGTTTGAGTTTATGTTCAAAACTGAATATATAACTCAGAAGAAAGTTGAAACGGTTGACAAAAATTAATATATCTTATGTAAAAAAGTCCAGAGAATCGATTGAAGATAATTAGAATAATCTCACGAAACGTATACACCCATTTTACCCCAATTCTCCGCAAAAATAAAATTTGAAGTGATTCCTTGGTTTATATTTCGGTAAAAGACTATATGCGGCGGATTAAAAGTGATGATTCTTATGTGTAAAAATCCAGCGTATCGTTTGAATATAGTTAGACCGGTCGCCCGAAACGTATGTACCCATTTTACCCCAATTCCTCCCATAACTCAAGTATAATGTTAAACTTGGCTCTACATTTCAGAAATAGGCTGAATGCGGTTGATCAAAAGTAGTATTTCTTATGCAAAAAATTCTGGGGAATCGATTGAAGATAGTTAGAGTGGCCGCACGAATCATGTGTACCCGTTTTACCCCAAATCTTCCCATTTCTCAAGTGAAAGTTAATACCTGGCTACGCTCTTCGAAAAGCGGCTGAAGGTGGTTGATGAAAAATAGTAATACTTATGTAGAAAAATCTGGGGAATCAGTTGGAGATAGTTGGAATGACCGCACGAAACGTTTGTACCCGTTTTACCCCAATTATTCACACAACACAAGTGCGGTGAAACATCTTATACAATATTTCAGAAATAAGCAGAAAGCGGTTGGTCAAAAGTATTTTTTTTATGCCAAATAATCTAGGAAATCGATTGAAGATAGTTCGAATGACCGGACAAAACATGTGAATCCGTTTTACCCCAAATTCTTCCCAAAACTCAAGTGTGAGGATAAACCTGGCTGTACTTCTCGGAAAGAGGTTGAATGCGGCTGATGAAAAGTAGTAATTCTTATATACAAAATACCGAGGAATCGATTGGTGATAGTTGGAATAACCGCACGAAACGTGTACATCCGTTTTACCCCAATTCTTCCCATTACTCAAGCGTGCACTTAAACCTAGCCGTGCTTCTCCGAATGAAGCTGAATGCGGCTAATGAAACGTAGAAATTCCTATGTAAAAACTTCCGGGAAATCGACTGAAGATAGTTATAATGACCGTACGAACCGTATATACCCGTTTTACCCCAATTCTGCACATAATGTATTGTGAAATTATACCTTACTTATCATTTAAGCAAGAGGCTGAAAGCGGCTCACCAAAGTAGTTTCGCTTATGTAAAACAATTCAAGGAATTGATTGAGAAAACTTGAAATGACCACTCGAAACGTGTTTACCCGTTTCACCCCAATTCTTTCTCTTACACAAGTGTTAACTTATAATTACCCAACATTTCAGAAAGAGGCTGAAGGCGGTTGATAAAAAATATTTTTTATGTTAAATACTTCAGGGAATCAATTGAAGGTAGCTAGAATTTCCCACGAAACATGTGTACCCATTTTACCCTAAGTTCCTCTCATAACTCAAGTATGAAGTTGAACCTGGCTATACTTCTCCGAAAGAGGCTGAATGCAACTGATGAAAAATAGAGATTTTTATGTAGAAAAAATTTGCGTTCAGCCTCTTGCTAAAATGATGATTTAGATATAACTTCACACATACATTACGTAAAGAATAGGGGCAAAACAGGTATACACGTTTCGTGCGGTCATACTAGCTATCTCCAACCGATTGCCCGGAATTTTGTGCATAAGAATTACTACTTTTCATCAGCTGCACGCAGCCTCTTTCCGAGAGGTACAGCCAGGACTAACTTCACATTTGAGCTATGGGAGAAACTTGGGGTAAAACGGGTACATATATTTTGTCCAGTCATTCGAACTATCTTCAATCGATTCCCTGGACTATATAACATAAAAAGGTTACTTTTAATCGGCCGCTTTCAGCCTGTTTTTGAAATGATGAGTAAGACATGACATCACACATAGATTATGTGAATAATTGGGGTAAAACAGATACAAACGTTTCGTGCGATCATTCCAACTATCTTCAACTGATTTTTCGGATTTGGCTGCATAAGAATTACTACTTTTCATGAGCGGCATTCAACCTCTTTCGAAGAGTAGTACAGATAGGTTTAACTTCACACTTGAGTTGTGGGGAGAATTTGGGGTAAAACAGATACACGTGTTTTGTCCGGTCGTTCGAACTATCTTCAATCGATTTCCTGGATTATTTGGTATAAAAATTACTTTTGATTAACCGCTTTCTGCTTTTTTTCTGAAATATTGAGTAAGGTGTATCACCACACTTGTGTTGTGTGAATAATTGGGGTAAAACGGATACAAACGTTTTGTGCGGTCATTCCAACTATCTCCATCCGATTCCCCAGATTTTTCTACATAAGAATTACTATTTTTCATCAAACATCCTCAGCCTCTTTTCGAGAAGCACATCCAGATTTAACTTTTCACTTGAGATATGGGAAGATTTGGGGTAAAACGGGTACATGTGTTTCGTACGGCCATTCTAACTATATTCAATCGATTCCCCAGAATTTTATGCATAAGAATTACTACTATTGATCAACCGCATTCAGCCTCTTTCTGAATGAAGAGCCAGGTTTAACTTAATACTTGAGTTATGGAAGGAATTGGGGAAAAATGGGTACATACGTTTCGGGCGACCGGTCTAACTATATTCAAACGATAACCTGGATTTTTATACATAAGAATCATCACTTTTGATCGGCCGTATATAGTCTTTTACCAAAATAGAAAGCCAGGATTAACTCCAAACTTTAGTTTTGCGGAGAATTGGGGTAAAATGGGTGTATACGTTTCGTGAGATTATTCTAATTATCTTCAATCGATTCCCTGGATTTTTTTACATAAGAAATATTAATTTTTGTCAGACGTTTTGAAATTTCTTCTGAGTTATATATTCAGTTTTGAACATAAACTCAAACGTAAACGGGAATTGGGGCAAAACGGGCATGATAACGTACTTTACAGTCATTTTAAATACCTGCAATAGATTCCCCAGACATTTTCACTTAAGAAGTATGCATTTTTAATAACGACACTTAGCCTTCTGTCATGCTATTGAGTAAAGTCGCGTTTTTGATACTTTTTTTCCCACTGTGCGTTGTCCTTCTGGATTGTTTACATGTTTTTGCTTTCCATCGTTAGCAAACAGTGTGATCATACACACCAATTTATACCACATTGCACTCGAACAGGTAAGACAGTCTGCTGTACGCGAGCCGTAATACTTTTCTTCTCACTTTTCTTTCGTCGCTGTTGCTGGTAGTCACAACGTTCAGATTCGGTCGCTCAAGTTCCTCAACTGGAAAAGACTATCATTTTGATTTGTGGCCGAAGCTTTAGGTGCAATTTGAAGAAAAAATGACAGTAATGATATAGTGCAACTCTGGTCCCGCGTACAAACAGCGCGAGGAGAATCTTAAGCGTTCCCTTCAGGGACGCTCTAAGCGATTTTTTGCAGAAATGCGTACGCCACCGCCCTCTACGAACATCCATACCAATGTGTCTACTGACGAAAGCGACTGTGATGATCCCCAGGAGGGAACATCTTCTGCTGTACCTAGAAGCAATAGAAAAAGGAGGAACATTTCCTCTCCCAAGCTTCGTTGTAAAGGCCATAAGGTCTCTTCATGCCCCCCCCCCCAAAAAAAAAAATAACTAGTCAAGGAAGTACTGGTGCAAAACCGAAGCAAGTCGCTCCCGGTCTCAGAAACCTGAGCTCAGAAAAGGAGTTCCATTAAAAACCCCAATGTTCCCATATCTCAGCCAGTGAAAGAAACCTGCGCTGGCTTAATAAATTTCTCTGACATTGAGGACCGCATTTTTACAGCTCTAAATATTTCTGGCCCTCTTAAAAGCATCTTGATAAGCTTTCTCCCCGTAGTAAAAACATTTTTGATGCAGTTCACTGCGAGATGGCCTCTCCTTTCAGCAATTGTATCCTTCGATGGCTAATTCATCGAACGAGGTCACGGATATAATCACTGTTCCATTATACATTGTACCGAAAATAGATTTCTTTAAAATCTTACTAAATAACATGAAATGCCATGCATTTGCACTATGCGAGACATGGCTTAGTTCAGAAATAGACATACACTTCCACGCTTTTAATATTATTCGCTTGGGTCGAGAAAACTCTTACAGAGAAATGCTTTTGGGCAACAAAAAGTGCTATTCTATCAATCGAATCGGCCTTCCCTCGACAACAGACATTGAAGTCGTAGCTTGCCAAACCAGAATTAAAGACAAAAACCTTTGCATTGCTTTCACCTACATCCTCCCTAGAGCCTCAGTTAGACACCAACGGCTTTGCGATATTGCGGGACTCCTCCCACACAGAGGCTAGTTTTAGGTGACTTCAACTCCCACGGTACGGCATGGGGTTGCCTTCACGACGGTAATCGATCTACCTCACTCCATGAGCTTTGCGACAACTTCAATATAACTATTTTGAGCACGGGTGAAATGACACGGATTTCGGCCCCTCCAGCGCGTCCGAGCGCCTTAAGCCTGTCCCTCTGCTCGACATCGCTGCGGTTAGATTGCATGTTGAAGGTAGTCTCTGATTCCCACGGCAGCGACCATCTGCCAATCGTAATTAATATTGCTAACGGTTCAGGGCCACCGAATACAATCAATATTTCGTATGATCTCAAACGAAATATTGATTGGAAGAGCTACGCGTCCGCGATGTCCGACAAAATCGAGTCCACTCAAGAGCTTCCTCCAGAGGAAGAGTACGGGTTCCTGGCTCCACACCGCGACTCTAGCTCAGACTAAACGCATACCAGACGCGAACCCTAGCGGGCGCCCTCCCAATCCATGGCGGGACAAAGAGTGCTCAGACGTTTACGCGGAGACGACCACAGTGTACAAAACCTTCCGGGAGGACGGGGTGCCAGCCAGCTACCGACAGTACGCGATGGCGGAAACGCGCATGAAGAGTTTGAAGAAATTCAAATAACGTAGCTACTGGCGTCGGTTCGTTTACGGACTATCGAGAGAAACATCGATGAACACTTTTGGGGGCACGGCCCGGCCCTTATGAAACCAAAACAGTAGCCACGAGAGTGTGGAGAATTCAAACCGTTGTATATTCGATTTTGCCGTTGTATATTTTTGTTTGTCCGGATTCCGTCCGGCACAGAAGATCTACCGCGCAGCGTCCCCTCACGATAACACGAACGAAACACCGTTTTCGATGGTAGAGTTCTTGCTCTCTTATCATGTAACAAGAAAGCCCCAGGGCCAGACCGCATCAAATTAACTTGTTAAAGAATCTACCAGACTCTGCCAAGAGACGCTTGTTGAATTTATTTAATAAGTTTCATGATGGTAACATTGTCCCGCATGACTGGACGCAAGTAAAGGTCATCGCCATCCAAAAGCCAGGAAAACCAGCCTTCGATCACAACTCGTATCGACCCATTGCAATGGTATCCTTTATCCGAAAGTAGTTTGAGAAACTGATCTTGTTTCGCTTCGACAATTGGGTTGAAGCAAATGAATTACTGTCAGATACACAATTTGGTTTCCGCAAAGGAAAAAGGGACGAAGTTGCGTTGCTCTCAACAGAAATTCAAATGGCATATGCTAGCAAAATTCTTTCTGAGAAGCTGTACCAGCATGGTCTTTCACCGACTCTAAACAACTTTTTGCTAAACTTGCTGCCAGAAAAACACATGCATTTTTTTCATGGTGATTTATCGACATCACGAATTAGCTACATGGGTCTTCCCCAAGGCATGTCTAGGTCCCCTTCTCTATAACTTTTACGTGAATGACATTGACGAATGTCTTGTCAATTCCTGCACGCTAAAGCAACTTGCTGATGACGGTGTGGTCTCTGTTATAGGTCAATTTATCTGCTTGGGCCCTACATCTATCGAGTTCTCCACGGAGAAAATTGAGCTAGTCGTTTTTTCAAGGAAGCGTGAACCAGTGCAACTACAGCTTCAAATAATGGGTTAAACTATTGCTCATGTTTCAACTTTCAAATATCTCGGGGTCTGGTTCGACTCTAAAGGTACCTGGGGATGTCACATCAGGAAACAGAAGACCTAACGAAGGATCAATTTCCTCCGTACAATAACCGGAACATAGTGGCGTGCCCACCCACGAGACCTGATTAGGCTGTACCAAACAACGATATAGTCGGTGATGGATTACGGGAGTTTCTGTTTCCGCTCCGCTGCGAACATGCATTGCCTCAAACTAAAGCGAATCCAATATTGTTGTTTGCGTATTGCTTTGGGTTGCATACACTCAACACATACGATGAGTTTGGAAATGCTGGCGGGCGCTGAAAAATCGATTTTGGAACCTTTCATATCGATTGTTCATCCGATGCGATATCTTGAACCCGTTAGTAATTGCAAATTTCGAGAGGCTTGTCTAGTTCAATTTTCAAACCCGATTAATGTCCTTGTACTGTGTACTTACATGGCACAAAATATCAATCCTTTTTTTATATTATCCCAACGTCCCCCATGCTTTTGATTCAACTGTATTCTTCGACACATCCATGAAGGACGAGATTCGTGGAATCCCGGATCACGTACGTCCGCAAATGACCCTAAGCATCTGTAATGTCTGTTATCCTTACCGTTGATTCCCGATGCCAGAAACAGAAATTTAGTATCTTTCTCTCCCTGTCAACTTTGCCCACCCACTCTCCCCTGTATCTGATGCAGATGCAGGACTTCACCCTCCTCCCCCTGAATATCTTCCCAAAACTTAATTGCCCCCTGTATATTCTAGTGTTAATTGATCAATATGTAATCTACATAAAAATAGCCATAATTAATCCCCCCTAATCTTAATAAAATTGAATAACTCCATCTAGTTATTCCTAGTTTTAATATGTTTGTAAAATATTAAATTAAATTGCTCCAATAATCTCCTTTTAAAAAATTTTAAGTGCTACAGCGAGGACCCGTTTTTATCAGCCCCTTTGGTGTATTTTTGGTTGACAAAATTGGAACAATGGCTGAACAATTTTAGTTATTTTCTCTACTAAACCGAAACTGTTCAAATATATAACATCAATCCGTGGACATAGCCTCATAATCCTGATAATGGCTGATGAAATCGGGTCGAAAAGCTGACAAAATTGGGGGCTGATAAAAACGGGTTTTCAATGTACTATACAAAAAACACACAAAATGATACCCCCCCTAATCTTACGAATATTATATTATCCTCTCTTGTATATGTATAAGTTAACTGTAAAATTTCTCCAGTTTCATTATATAAAAACAAAATAATATTTAAATGTGTAACTTCCTAGTTTTAAGAAATTCAAAACGTAAAACAAAGAAAAAATGGCACTTTTAGCTAATGCAATCGTGCCTTATCAAATAAACGAATTCTATAAAAAACATTGCTTATTTTTCATTTAATGAGCTAATCTAATTTGATGTATGTGTTTTGTTAATTTGATTCATATTAATCATTCTATTCATTTTATTAATTTGAAAATCTGTTTTCATTTTTTGATTTATATCTTTTTATTTCGTTCGTTTAATTGATTTTCTATAATTGGTTCCGCTCATTCGGGGTTTCATTCGTTGAGGACTAGAAACTGTTTTCATCCCATCTCTAGTTGGGTGCCGTTACTTAACATGGGTTCTGGAAACCAATGTATAATCCAACAGTAATATGTGTGAGAAATGTCTCATCTCACTGCTAAGGGGATTAGCTTGGGGTTTTACAATGAAATTGGAATAATAGAAGTTAGTTATTTAAAAAATGTATGTTTTTATTTTTTTGTGCTGGGATATATTTTCTTAAATGCGTCTAACTGCGATTCGAAATACTACATGAACACATTCTGAAATGACTGATCGTGAGAAATTGCTGTTAAATATTGAATATCATAACGCAGTATGTCAAAAGAGCATAATCGTCTTGTTCTGATGATGAAGTGGTTAGTTGGAGTGATACGAATGGAAGGACCACACTGAGATTAGTTACGAAAAATATATTTACTTGTACCACATTGCTCCTTATGTAAAATGGCATTTTAATCTTACCTCATTCTCAAAGGTTGTATTATTTTTGTCACAAGCAGCTTCCATGTTACTGAGCCAGATCGATTTTGCTATCAAATTAGGATCCTTCAAAAATACTAGCACGACAGTTATGTTGTCTGTTGTTCCCTTCCTAGCGCTTTCGATCAACGTATCGGCAATGGTATCAGCGCACCCTGAAAAATAAAGAAATGTGTATTACTACGAGAACACGTTTTGTCACTAGTTGCAGCAAAGTTTTAGTCTGGTGGAAAAAAATTGACTGTTACGAAAATCTCCATATGTTCAATCGCCAACGATTTTCCCCGGGAAAAGTATTTTGTTTTGTTGATGCTTGGAAGTAATCTAATTTCTTATTTTAAGCATGAGCATCAGTATGAGCATGATGACCGTACAATTCGTAGTTTCTACTCCGTGATTGCCCAGAACAAGCGAAATTGAACGAATGAAGTCTGGGAGTAGCTATCCATCCTCAATGTGCACGTTTCGAGAAGTTTCACACCAAAAAATAACGAAATTTAAACGACATGTAAATCAATACGAATGTAAACATACAAAGATTGAATCAAAAATTTTATTGAAAATTACGTTAAAATCAATGCACTCAATTGGAGCATCAAAAACATACATTCATATACTTTCATTTGTGTAATATTACATGTCATGCATTTTACAGCAATATTCGAATAAAATACATTGAAGTCCATTGGTTTTCCGTTTAAAGAAACTGTAATTTTCAATTCACGTGTAAAATTATAATAAAATTCGTTGGAGAAAGCACAAGTCGTGTGTATTTGTGGTTGAACTTAATTTTACATATATATTCATGCTCCAAATATGTGCATAAAAATAAACTTAATATTACAAAATATTTTTTTCTGTGTCATGCTTTTGAATGTCAATAACGGCGACGGCCACGTCCTTACCGTCATCGGAGAAGGGAAGGAATGTTAGTGTGACAAACGTTGTTATGGAGACCGTAACCTGGAAGAAGTATTTGTTAGTGTGATAGGCTAAAAGCTACACCAATATGGATTCACCTTGATAAGTGATACGATCTGTGCAACTCTCAGAGTTGTTATCATATGGTTATTGCTCTGAGCTGCCGATAATTACTGATAGATTTATCGTTTGTTCGATTACTTCGAAAATTCTCAGTTTGTAAAAAAGCAACTTTAACTCTGGACATCCGAATGGCGGGAGTGTTAGTCATGTTGAATTGAATCAGATATTGTTCAAGCAGTATGTAAATGACTTTATTATTCTCAGTATCTTTTACTTTATTCCGGCGAATCACGACGGTCCAAAACAATACAATATAACGAATTTAAGTAATATTTATCAATTTATAACGACAGCAATGTTTTATTTTTCCACGAACGATTGAATAAAATACCGTTTCATATGCAACCTATACTCGCAATCGTTGTTATACTAACTGGAGTTTTTTGAGCCTTATAATTTACGCATTACCTAAGTACCTGAAACGACTGGTGTTGTATTGCGGATATACAACCAAGGACACACGCGGTTTCTTATGCTAACTACTGGAAATATAAACACAGATTGGCAGTGGGGTTGTGGTACCGGTAATACCGGTACCGAAAATCCCGGGAATACCGACCTATTTTTGGTACCGTAATACCAGTACTGAACAAAAACCAGTACCGGTATTTTCGGTACCATGCAATTTTTTATGAAAAATATGTGGGCACTATAGGGGGACCTGTCTCAAAATATTGGTCTGCAAGATGACTTTTAATTGTAATAATTACCTTCTCTAAATTAAACATTACTAGCTCCCGTTGTACTGAACGGTATGTTTAAATTCCTGCTTTATTTTGTCGAAATTAAATTTTAACGATCTTTTACTAATTTTCAAAATATTCACATCTAGCGTAAGGGACGTAAAAATTTGCTATGATTTTTTTTATTAGCGACAATCTGATTGGTTTCCATTATTCACTGGGTGGCGCGAAATAAAACTATGGTCTAAGTCATGTCTTTGGTTTGCTCTTAAGCCATTATTTATAGAAGAACGGATAGCGATTTAGTAGCTAACAATTTTAGACTTGGTGAACTACTCCAAATGGGGCGATTTGTAATTATTGGTGATCGTAAAATTCAGCAATACTCCATAATTTACAGGAAAGCAAGGAGCCTTGGTATGCAGGTCTAAACCAATTTACAGAAAATCAAGAGAGGAAATGCGAGCAACCTGCCATTCTCGCTTTGATTTACTGTTGTTAATAGTGTTTCTTACATTTACCATCTGTTGAAGTCGACAAAAGTCGCACCGCTTAGCAGTTATTGATTTCAAAGTGGCCTAGATTTCGAAATAAAAGAAGGTGCCGCATACGAAAAATATTTTCTGCTGAAATGAGTCGTGCCATTCCGAATCAATTAAAAACAATAAACATGTTTTTTTATCAGCACAAATCAATCATCTGAGTATGAGGTCATCAGTTTGAGCATTCAATTTAACTTTGAAGCTTTTTTCGAATTTTTAAAAAAAATATTCCAGTACCGGTACTTTACCGGTACTACCGGTACTTTACCGGTACTACCGGTACTGAGGGCTTCAGTACCGTAGTACCGGTCCTCGCCAAAAAGGGTCGGTACTGCGAACCCTAATTGGCAGCCGAGAAGATTGAATAGAAATTAATTCATGGATTAAATATAACAATGCACAGTGGTCCAGAATGCGAATTTAGCAGGAATTTTATCTTTTTCTTAAAATTAAACGACTTAGCCTTACAACATGTTTGGCAAAATTGTTGTACGTTTTTGCTTAAACCGCTAATGCTAGGGTGGTTCTAAATTTAGCAATATTTAAAATAGAACTTTTTAACGGTTTGATATAGAGCTTTACTGTCTTCGATGAAGTTGTAGAGCAACACATTTAAGACAAATTTGCTGAAGACATGCAAGCTCTAGCTTTTTATATTTTCCATTGCACGAGAAGTTCAAATGTAAGCTTTAGGGTGTTCCTTAAAAAACGGTTTTAATTCTATAACCTTATATATGGAACCGACAGCATGAAGTAACAAGTTACTTTACGCTTGTCCAGACATGCCGTAGACTCAGGTGATTCGCATTTCTAATGCCAAAAGACCCTGACTCCTACGGTAGCAGACAAAAGGTTAAGTCGCCGGTGAGCTCTAAGCTTTCTCCCTTCAACTCCTTGCTCTCGCTTGACTACTATGGCTCTAAATATTGAAAAATATACTTCACCTTCCAGTCCCTTGCTAATTAAACGCCGTAACAACTGTTGACAAATTGACTCAATAGGTCGTTAACAAAAATTATTAACAAAAAATGGTAAAAATAAAGAAAATAACTTTATTTTTCAACGAATGGAAGAACTAAGTTTCTTTGGAATGTCTATATGGTTAGTAACATGAAGTATTTGATATATTTGTGAACATTTATTTTGAAAAAAAAAATAATAATTCGATAAAACTACAAGGTCCTACCCAAGTAACCAATAAGCATTATAACGTAGCCTAATATCTGCTTTAGATCCACATATAAAGCTGTCCTAAAAAGCCGTGAAGCCCTAAATACTTATTTAATGCCGATATTATGCCAGAAAAGGCGAAATATAGTGCTATTACTGTGCGGAAATTGACAGCTCGTTTCTGCAGTACTAATGCTATTATATAGCAAAAGCGTACAAATGTCAAATTTGAAAGCCTTATATTGGCACTACTAATGCTATTAAAAAGCTTCAGTTGGTTGTCATTGTCCGCCATGGTTTTAAAACCATTTCTTATGTTTCCTTTCGGTATGATGAGCAAAAAGGAAAAATTTTAAAATCAAATATTCTGTTTAAAACCGTAATTGACTCTGTCCTAATGCATTGTAATGAATATCCTTAATGGGTTTTCGTTCTCACATGATATGAATGTTTACGAAAATTACCTTTAGTAAGTCTCGAACTGAGGTACCTTGCCTCGTCCTTCACGGTAAGTGCGCTGCGTTTGCTTCGTGGACCATATTGCATATGTTCGATTGAAATGAAATATGCCGAATATAATCTTCAAGAAGAGTTGCATAACAAATAAACCCACAGCATTACAATAGCATTATATCAGCTTTTTATTGGCTCTATAATGGCATTAAATGCACTTGTAAAGCTTACATGCTTTAAAGATCCTTGAAGCATGTACGCGTTATATCAGCTTTATATACGCATATAGAGCAAGCTATAATGCTATATGTCGGCTGTGCAGTTATGCATTATTGATGCTAATAAAGAGCTTTATTGCGTTGTTAATGCTGTAATGGAGTTTCAATGCAACATTAGTGCAAATGTATAGCCAATATAGTGCAATGGCTTAATGCTTATGGTTACTTGGGTAACAACGTCGTCTGCATCGAAAATTTTATAAATTGTAGTTTGTTTTCACTACTCCGTTGATTATGTTAGACAAAATAGTAAAATTATAACAATGTGCTGTGCGTGAGTAAAGATAGCCATTAATGGATAATTTTTCGTCGGTTAAATACATTTAAATGCAGAATTCTCTCTGATAGTCTTCACTCAATCGCCTACGTAGTCCAAAATATGAAGGAGTTTGACATTGGTACTGATTGGGTCTCGGTTTCGAATTGGAACTTTATTAATGGAACGATTTTTTTATAACCACAATAATACCCTGATTACATTTCGAAGAACTGTATGAGCCAAATAGTTGCAAATGGCTGTAATTTCAGAATAATTGCTAATAAAACTAACTTTCTTACTCGTTTCATTCATATTTTGGCAGTGGTAAGCTTTTTGTTGTAAGCTACGACTAAGTTGCGGGTGAAAAAAAGCAATCAATCATACAAAGTGATGTGTTTTGTTATTGAAATTTATAGAATCAAGAGCTAATAGAGAACTAAGACTATCAGAACAAATGCAACAATTGTGGAACAATTTTTTTAATAACTGAGCATGTAAAATATAAATCTGTTAATTCTGCAATAAAAATTGAACAAGGAGATCGTAAACGAAAAAAAAATATTGATATGTGAATTAATATCTGTGAAATAAATATTTTTTTCGTTAATATTAATAATTTTCTGATTTAAAAAAGTTTCAGCAAATTGAGAACGATGAATGGAAAGAATATTGTACAGTTGCGTTACCAAAGAAGTGTCTATTATTGAATGGAGATTCAACTATTTTTTCTGTAATACATGATATGAAAGGCTTTAGAATTCTACTAGTAGGATTGGTTTCATATAATGAATTAAGAATAGAAACTAGGGGATGAGCAGTAGCTAAACATTGAATTAAAAACCTACAATTTAGTTCAAGAAATCTAAGTTTCAGAGGAAGGAAGAGCCATTTTTGTAGGAAAAGTTCTAACTGGTGTAATTGATGCCCCTAACCTACTCTCGCAAATTAATGTAAATGTACCCCTTAGAAGTTTAAGATCGTGGAATTTTTTAAGACTTGACTATAAAAGTACTGAATATGGACAGAACGAACCCATTTGGGCGATGTGTAGTGTTTTTAATAGTGTGTACGAATTTTTTGACTTCTCTGTATCCAGTGATGTTTTTAGAAATAGATTTAAACAATTAACTTAGTGCATAAGATGTGATGTAGATAATTGTTTTGATTTGTTAGAGGTAAAATTAAGGGGGTTTTCTTTCTCATGGCTTCAAAAAATCGATTTTTACATTTCTTATAAAATAAATGTATAGGCTTCGATCAAACTTTCAAAAAAAATTTCCGAGGATCGGAGGACCGAGTCTTATATATCAATCGACTCAGCTCGACGATTTGGGAAATGTCTGTTTGTGTCTGTGTGTGTATGTAAAGGACAAACTCTCATTCGTGTATCTCAGTAATGGCAGAATCGATCTTAGCCAAACCTATTGCAAATGAAAGGCCTCACAGCCAGACAGAACGCTATTAATTTGTTTTTGATTCTGAAGTATAGTTCCTAAGATAGGGATGTTTTAATGTTCAAAAAAGGCACTTTTTGCAGTTTTTGCCTTTCTCATATAGAAAGGTTATGCAATCACTCTGAAAAAAGTCAACCTAATCCCGGCCCGGAGGGCCGAGTGTCATATCCCATTCGACTCAGTTCGTCGAGATCGGAAAAAGTCTGCATGTGTGTGTATGTGTGTGTGTATGTGTGTGTATGTATGTGCATATGTGTCAAATAATGTCACTCATTTTTCTCAGAGATGGCTGGACCGATTTGCCCAAACTTAGTCTGAAATGAAAGGTGCAACCTTCCCATCGGCTGCTATTGAATTTTGGATCGATCGGAATTCTGGTTCCGGAATTACGGGTTTCATAGTGCGGCCACACAGAAATTTCTCATATAAATTATAGGAAAAATTAAAAATAGAATTTTTATTTTTGATGCTAAATGTGTCCTAGGTGCATGAAACGTCGAGATTTGATGCAAACTCGAAAAAAATTTTGACGACGATTCACTTTTTTGGATTTTGGCACATTTTTGCCTTTCTCATATAGAAAGGTTATGCAATCACTCTGAAAAACGTCAACCTAATCCCGGCCAAATTTTTTTTCGACTCGCATAAGGTTTCTGGATTTTAACAGGGGCGTAGTTGATGGTTTACGGAGAGGGGTTACACCCCCTCTCTACTGTTCACTCCCCTCCTTTAAAAATCTCCTTAAATCACCCCTCAGACCACCACCCCATCCAGCCCTCATACCCCTCCCTTTCAACCCCATCATCTTCAAACCACCACTATATCACAAAGCATACCAATTTAAGCTGGGGAGTCGTTCGTTCATGGGACGTTCGCCCTCCTCACATACCCACCCCCGCATGACAAAATAAGTTAGCAAGCAGATAACATTGATCTAATGCTGATTAGGCTAATGGAGTATGATATTTTTTTTGTTTCAAGTGTTTCACCGTCGACACGTAGCTCATCAAGTTCGTGGTTGGCATGCCATTGTGTATAAGTGCAAAGTGTACTAAGAATGTAATGGACATTTCCACAATTATGTTGAACATAAAAAGCCTCCGTGCCATAATTTAGAGAAATGAGAAAGGCACAATTGCACCGCTAGGTGGATTAAAACAGGTTTTTTGAAACTACCGTCGAAATTGACAGCATAGATAAACATTTTATACATCTTCAGCTTATATGAATACCTTTCGAACGAATTTTAGTTTGTTGAAATCGGATTATTAGCGAAGGAGATATTCAACATTAAATACGGATGACGGATTCTTGCCGTTTCCCAATATCTCGTCGCAGTTGTGCTATCTTATGACAAACGCCAATTTGGGGTGAACTGAGTTAGATATGCCATGTTACTAAGTTTTAAAATCTCCATAAAGTCGCGTTTTCAGAATTTTGAAATTCTGCTGGGTTACTGAGATATAGCGAAACACGATTATGACAAGCGCCAATTTCTCGAGTGATCGAGTTGTGCTATCGTATGAAAAAGAAAAAAGAGACAACATTCTTAGTTTGTTGGCTTGCTATAATCCGAAAAGCTTATAGCAAACCAACAGATGTCTCTGATGACATAGGATTCCTATGCAGATCAACCATAAGCATTAGCTAGGTTCTTGTCTCGGGAGCAAAACTTTTCCTACCATAGTTTTTTTTTCTGGGAATGGTTGGCTTATATATTCATGGTTATTGAACAAATTTCCTTTTGAGATTTCCACTTGTTTTGTAAAGTATACCGAAATGTAGTGATGGATTATGCAAGAAGAGCATTTGTTTCGTCTAGTCACCTGTCAACAATAACATTGTTTGATATACATTGTCTCTAAATTGTCAATGAAACCAATTTTTGTTCATTGTTTTTCCTGAATAAAGGAGGAAAATTGGAAAAACTTTGTGTTCTAATACCATCATTTTGTAACCTGATATTGCTGCTATCGCATGGAAAAGTATGATATTGGACATAGTGATCTATAACGCATAATTTTACGAATCAGTTATAATTCATTTTTATATGAAATCTTCTGTACACATTTGTGACACGTCATACATATTTTATCATCAATACACACTTATGACACGTATGTGAGCGACTTTAGTTTACATTTTAACATATATAGACTATATGTAAATATAGTCAACCGATCTTCGCACAAATCGAGAGTTTACTTCAGAAAAGATAGAAGCATCGAATGCCTTCTCCGAAAAGCTTCTAGCATTTATAAATTTTAAGATATTCAATCTCAAACTTTAAAAATCGTTTTTCTCGAAAAGTGCTAAATGGCGCTTGTCATAAGATAGCACAACAGCGACGATCTAGAAATAAGACCAAAAACATGAAATTAACTATTACAGCCAAAACGGCTAAGCTGAGATCAATAGCATCTTCGGAGAAGTTATTGGATTTAATATGCTCTTTCTTTTGACATTATGTTTTCACTGATTAATCCCCCTATAAGTGAGATATTTTCATTATTTTCTTTTATGTGATTATATTGAGATGATGTCTTCCGCAAACTTATAGCTCTTTCTTTTGTGAACAACTCTGCCGAAGACACCAAATGTCTGTCTTGTATGCTTTAAAAGTTATAGCATGTTATTTATCGTTCAATATAGTAATGGTCCGTTTTAATATAGGGTGATGAGCCTATTTTCACCATACTAAGCAAGGTGCCTCAATAATTCGGTAATTTCTTGCCTTACAATCAATGGAATGCGTAAAAATTGACATCAATCGCTTTGCTTCGTTGTTAAGAACCAATATAACAACACAAATGCGTTGAAAACGGTAAAATTCTCGAGTTTGAGCACAATGAAAACTCGAATCGAGTGCCCCTATTGTTGCGCTACCATTTGACTCAATGCGTTGAACAAAGATGGCAGACACTGCTCTAACCAACGGCTTCAAACGGGTAGGGTGATAATAGAAACATGGCGCAAATAGGCTCATCACCCTACCAGCCGAATTTTATTTCGATAAAACGAAAAAGGATATCAGGACAAATTTTCTACCTACCACCGCTTGGATTAAGCACCAAAAAATTCCAAGTTGCCTGATTGTGTCTTGATCACTTATCAATGTGCAATCTTTCATTTGCCAGTACCTTCTGACAGCTAATCTTCTAACTAATGACCCTTTGATCGATCTTAAATATATCTTGGAAAACGAGAAGCGAAATAAATGACTCCAAGTAAGTGGAAACAAAGTCATCATAAACTCGTCCACAAGAAACTTCTTCGAATACTGTCTACTTGAGGATTATTTTTGAGCAGTGTTTCAAATAAACCACATTTTTCACACCAAGGAGCCTGTTTCCAAAGGAGCGGTGGAAACCAATCATTGTTATGCTCGTTTCTGGGAGTGAGTATAACAATCAAAGCAATCCAAGTGGGTTTTGACTCTCAGGTTTTCACTCCTGGTTTTGGATCCTCCTGTCCACTCCGGTTTATACTTCTTGTTCTGTCGCCTCTTATAGATTGAATTTAATTACAAACCTTGATAACAGGTCTTCAAAATTTGTATGTTTAATTTCTTAATTATCCCAGCAGAAGGTACAAGGTGCGCCAGCTGGATGTATCCTTTTTCAACATTGAACAACTCCTCCATTTTTAGCCGTTTTCACAAGTAAACAAGTCTTTTTAGAATATTCTATGCCATTTATTATAAACCAGGTTTAGAAAACAACGTTGATTAAATCTCCACCCCCATTTGATACACAAAAAGCAGCTCTTTTGCGGCCATTTTGCATTACATTGGACAGAATTTCGGGCATAATTGCAGCAATTTCAGCTCGTATATTAGCTTTGAGTTCGTCAAGGTACTTAGGTTTGCTAGAATACACTTTACTTTTCAAGTAACCCTACAGAAAAAAGTCTGGAACCGTTAAATCCGGAGAACGAAGAGGCCATTCCAAATCACAATTTTTTGAGACAACGCATCCTGAGAATTTGCTCTGCAAGAACTTGATTGCAGTTTGGCAAGATGCCACAAGATTTCGGCATTTGTGGACAGACAAAGTGCGCCAAAATCCAGCAGTAGCGTGCGTGGTCCTCTTTAAAAAATAAGGACCAATGATTGTTTTGGAGCACTCTCCGGCCCAAACAGTTATTTTCTGGTCGTGCAGTGGTGTTTGATGTATAACGTGTGGATTCTGTGTCCCCCAAATTCGACAATTTTGTTTATTTACTCCGCCGGAAAGGGTGAAGTGGGCCTGCTATATTTTTTACGATAAGCACGCAGTTTTCACTATTGAACGATCGTTTTTAATGTAAAGCGCTACGATTTCAGCGCGTTCTTTTGGTGTAAATCGACTTATACCCAAAATGGTTCCAGAATTTTGTTTATCTGTTAAAATCGGCTGGAAAATGGCGGAGTTGTTCAATGTTGAAATAGGATACATCGAGATGGCGCACCCCGTATATATTGCACGGTGTTCCTAAAACCGTTATTAACTAAAAAAAATGACCATAAATTTGGCATACGGCATTCGAAAGATACAGTATCCAAGCATCTTCTCAGTGAATTTCAAAATGATCCATCGAGGGATTCGAGAGATATGGCGATTTGAAGTTTTATGATACGTTTCATAAGGCTACCAGCAAACACCCACGGGTTTGGTCCAATCTCTATAAACAAAAAAATATTTGTCTACTTATTTAGTACGTGGCATTCGAAAGATATAGTAATCAAGTATATCCCTTGCAAGTTTGAAAATATTTCATTGACGGAATCGAAAGTTATAACGGTTTGGATGTGGTATGCGGTCATAGATGGGTTTTCTACCAGACTTCAAGCGTGAATCCATGTTTGTCCATTGACTATTAAGATCGTTTATACGTGTCGCGGTTTTTAAAGGAAACCCTTGCGATTTAATTACATAAATATAATGTACAAATGGTGTTATTTATATGGTGCACTGAAAAAATATGAAAATAGGGTTGTCTACCAAACGTTAAATATAATGTGTAATTCAAAAAAAAAAAAAATAAATGAAAGTTGGAATGTACTTCAAAAGGCCATATCTCAATGGTATGTTGACTGATTCTAATTATTTTTTCATTATTGAACAGGTAGACGTTTCATCGTTAATTTTCATCAAGAAGAATATAAAATAGAGTTGGCTACTTCAAACAATAGACAACTTAATTATCCTCAACTATGTGTATTATCACTATTTAGTAAATATCTTTATATTCAAAGCGACGACCTACCAATTTCTATACATTAGTTGAATGCAACAAACGCAAACTACAAATCATGGAAAAATAAAACCATAAATTCAATATATATATTCAAAAATATGAAGGTATTTGCTGATTCAGATCAATTTATGTTGTGATACGGTTTTTGTTGGAAATTTTGTACAATTGTGATTCGCTGGTTGGGTTGACAGATGTTAAAACTGGGGGATGTTATTAGTAGGGGGATCAAAGGGGATGTTATTAGTACAAGTTCTCATATCTCTAACTATTGTCAGTTTTATTGTCGAATTGAATTTAACATGAGAATTTGACATTCAGATGTCGACAATGGACCAACTAGCGGAGGTACAACTAAAAAGCGGCTCCTGTTAAAAATTGAGCGACCAGCGAATCACGACTGTGTTAGTTTTAACATTTCATATATCCATTATTTGTAGTAAACAGCAATTGCAACCAACTAGTATATAAAAATTGATATGGCTGGCAAATACTAAGAAATTTGGAAGAATACTCGAATATATATATATATATATATATATATATATATATATATATATATATATATATATATATATATATATATATATATATATATATATATATATATATATATATATATATATATATATATATATATATATATATATATATATATATATATATATATATATATATATATATATATATATATATATATATATATATATATATATATATATATATATATATATATATATATATATATATATATATATATATATATATATATATATATATATATATATTGAAAGTAGTGCATTCAAGATCTCATACGCCCTTGCCCTTTTTAAATATTACTCTTGAATAAAACTTGTTTGTTTAATATTGCAAAATATTGCTTATTCCTTTGAAAGTTGGATTTTGATGCACTTCGCCATCACACTTTTTTCACGCTTGCCAAATGAAATGATATGAAATCGACAAAAAATTAACTCTTTCCATTAAATTTATTGTAAAAACCGGGATACTGACAGCCATGCTAACCTTCCAGCTACCAGAAGTAAGAAGAAGTTTGTTTTTGACACTTTTTTATGTCAATAATTTGTCAGGTCGAAGGAGTTGCACCCAGCTTACAGCAGAAAACATCTGTCACGTTACATAAGATCAACTGTGTTTTCTCAAAAATGAATAAAACTTTAAGGTATTCACAATACAGTTTCAAAAAGTAGACTCAAAGTAGTAAGAAAAAATGCAGGTTAGACATTGTATGCATGCTGTTGGTGTGGTCAACAAAACTTTTTCGAATTTTTGGTCTGTCACGTTACAAGTTATTTGGTTTCCATTAATTCACAACTGAAAATAAGCAATAATCCACATTCATCTAAATTTTTCAAGCAATATCATCAAATTTAAATTAGACTACGATAAAAAAATGTGGTTGCAAGCAAAAAGTTGAAAATGTGGATTTTGTTTACCTTTTTATCTTCTTACGGTCTTTTAGTCATTTTCAGATCATGCAAGTAGCATCAACAAACTTTTATAAATGACAGACATGGATTTTTTTCTGGGATCTCCATTCATATTTTTTAATATTAGTGGTTATATGCATACGAAAAACAAACACTTGACGCAAAATTTGATAAAAAAAATTCGCCTGTGGTTGCCATTTTCGGAGCCTTGACCATATGTGAGCGTCTGTGCATGGTTTCTTGTTCTTTGGGACGAGATTATCGTACGGAAGAAAGAATACGTCGGACATGTTGAGAAGCGTATGGGATCGAGATTACGAAAACTGAAGAAAGAAAACAAAGGTATCGGTGGGAAAGGGAAAGGTAAGTTGAAGGACAAATAAATCGGCCAGTTAACTAGATTTCATGGGCTGGCGATTTGGAGAAACTCAAATTCTGTAGAACATATGCGAAGTGCAAACTGGGCTTCCCTCGAACACTGCTAGTCATCGAACAAAAATGCCCAACACTCAAAGTGTTCACCCGGCGAGGACAGTTTTTGCAAGTGGCGTCAGGCTGAAGTAAAAATAACTTTAGAATCTTTCGAACATGTCAGGATCTACGAAAGTCTATCATCTAATAATTTATTGCACACCCAAAACATCAATGTGTCTCTGAATAGTGGAAACTGTTCCTTAGCGCCAAAACACATGCACAGATTCTGGCAGGCAGGTGGTCAATGTTGTGACTTATTTGGCAGTCAGTTTCTTCAACCAATGATTTTCATCGATCTTACAAGCTATGGAGGCGATGGGAATTACCTTGGAGACTGAACCTGAAAGATGTGCTACTCGACTCGACAGTGAACGTATAACTCGTTCTGGACGCAAAGTGGGTGTAGCGGCAAAACAGGCCCGAATTCAACAGAGAGAGCAAAATGTGCAAAGCCAAGAACATTTTCGTGATGAGGAGTCTCTGCGGACCCGGTATAGTAGATTATCTAGTAAGTTATTACTATCGAGTTATACACTGTACTTTATCTTGCATACCGGCTGGCGACGATTATCGAAGTACTCTTCCCGTCTCGAGCCACAAGCCCCTGGCCACCTGCACTACGAGACAGTGCGGGCACGGCCGAAATGGTGGCTCCGGTGACGAATGAAGAACTGCTCGCAGTGGCTAATTCCCTAGCAATGAACAAAGCTCCAGGGCCGGATGAAGTTCCAAACAGCGCTCTCAAGGCAGCGATCATAGCGAACCCGAAGTGCCGCAATAGCAGTCGACGCTCTCTTGCATGTATAGCTGACGTGGCTGCCGAAGGTCAGCTTGTCGTCTATAGTGACTCCGAGAGACTTCAGACTCCGCTGTGAGGTGATCACGACTTCTCCCACATGGATAACTGCATATTGTGCCGACTTGCGGTTGTTGACGATAACTACCTCCGTCTTATGCTGAGCGAGCTCCAGGCCTCTCGCGCTCATCCATTCCACCACCGTGTTGATCGCGTGTTCTACAGTTAGTTTTACCTCAGGGATTGACTCCCTGTAGACCTCCAAGGTTACGATCTTGACCCCAGGAGGGAACTTCAGTCTCAGAACCCCGTCATACATGAGGTTCCATAGCACCGTACCCCACGCCTTCTTTGAAGCCGTGTGAAAACGAGAATTCGGCATTTACCGACCTGGGACCCTCATCATAATTCAACTTAGAGTTCCTAGTAAGAGTAGAAAAAGGTGGTTTGCTTATAGCCTTTGTGGAAGCCGGTGTCAAAGTTGGCGTGGGGTACATTTGTACCCCAGTATACGGTTGCCGTTAGTGTTTCGTCACATTTCTGGTAACACTGTTGTGAATCAGTTTGTTTATTTTCGTTCTCGTATTTTGGATCGTTTTTTTTTGTGTATATTAAGTGATTTCTCAATTAGAATAGAGTTTGTGCCCTCGCCTAAGCTGCAGTTATTGATCAATTGACTGATAATTTGTGATTCTTGGTCGTGCGGTGACAATTGATAAACATTTTGTTCTCCCAAAGTGTCGTCGGTAGTGATAGAATCCTTGTGGTGAAACCGTGGATGCATATCGGGAAAGCTTACTCGCGAAGTAGCTACTGTTGCCTACCTGTAGGCGATTCGCAATGGATTCGATCTGCCTGCAGTGCTCCGAGCCGGTAACCACTTTGAATCAGCTGAAGTGCCAAGGATTTTGCGACAGAATCATGCATCTATCGTGTTCAACGCTCACTCGTCCAAAATTGGACATGATTAACGACTCAGCGAATATATTCTGGCTTTGCGACAGCTGTGTGGATTTGATGAAATCCTCCGCAGTGAATGCAGCTTTTACAGCATTGAGCGAAGCGTTCCGTTTGCTGACCGACACACATAAAACAGCGCTTGAAGCATTAAAGGCTGAAATGGAGAAAACCAGAAAATCAGTGGAATCCGCAACGACATTGCCTGCAACTCCCATATCATGGCCCGTTCCAAATAGAGCTGGAGCCAAACGTGCTCGCGAGACGGAGGATGATAAATTTCCTTCTAAATCCGATGTCCCCAGTCTAACGTGTGGCAAGAAAAAGGGTGATGTGGTAAAGGTACCCACAATCACTGTTCAACCCGCTACTAGTAAATGCTGGATTTACTTGTCACGAATTGCTACCACCGTTTCCGAAGCTGAGGTTGGTGCTATGGCTAAGGAGTGCCTTTCAACGGACGATCCGGTCGAAGTGAAGAAGTTAGTGAAAAAAGACGCAAATTTGAGCGGGCTTAATTTCATTTCTTTCAAAATTGGTGTTGACCCTCAACTTCGTGAAATGGCTCTCAATGCCGATACCTGGCCGGATGGGATGTATTTCCGCGAGTTCATCGACTTTCGGCAAGAACGTAATAATGACGGGAAGCATGGGTTTCGGAAAACACCTCGACTGGGATAAATCCATCGCAAATAGCAGTTATTTTAGACCACGCACCGACAATTCGCCTGTTGATCAACGGCAACCGGGACACACCGTAGAAAGCAATATGGAATCCCCCAATCCTCCCAACACAGTCGTGCCCCTTGCAGTCAGCAGTATCTTCAGTCGTCCCGGCCCTGTGTCTAGAAATGGAGAGGGGGACTTCCAAATTGCCCTCTTTGGCAAGTATTTTCAAAATTATGTTGATGAATCAACCGTTTTTCCTGATGGAACTGTTTGTTCTAACTCGAATGCTTCCGACTGTCAATTAATGAGTCATCGCTGTCAGCTGTCAGCTGGAAACCTCCTGAGGAGCACTCCAACTTCCATCACGAGTGCTACCAATTCATGCAGTTCACCCGCTCCTTCCGCTGTTAGCAGTCATTCCAATCGCCCCGGTGTACATTCCAGACGAATGAATCGAGGAGTGCCGGTCAGCCTTCCGTGCCTAAAATCGTCGCCCATCCACTTATACTATCAAAATGTGGGAGGCATGAATTCCTGTGCAAATACCTATCGTCTAGCTACCTCGGACTGCTGTTACGACATCATCGCATTGACAGAAACATGGCTAAATGAGCAGACTCTATCCAGCCAGGTGATTTGCTCTGACTACGAGGTTCTCAGATGTGATCGTAGCCCTCTCAACAGCAACAAATCCTCCGGTGGCGGTGTTTTGCTCGCTGTGCGTCGTGGATTAAAAGTTCAACATATAACAAATGACGCTTGGAGCAGCATCGAACAAGTATGGGCAGCGATAAAATTGGGAAATCGAACATTATATATATGTGTGGTTTATTTCCCTCCCGATAAAATTCGCGACTCTGCACTAGTTGATTCTCATTCTGAATCATTGACTTCTGTTTCCGCGATGGCGCAACTCACTGACGAAATCATGATTATTGGCGATTTCAACCTTTCTACAATAAAGTGGTGTTCCGTTCATAACGGATTTCTACAACCCGACCCAGACGAATCTGTTTTTCATCCTGGCAGCATCACTCTTCTGGATGGCTATAGCACGGCTACACTTCAGCAGATCAACAGCACCACGAACGAGAACGACCGGATTTTAGATCTATGCTTCGTCAATGCCAGAGACCAATCGCCGCATATTTCCACCGCCCTCACCCCGCTAGTAAAGTATGTTCGCCACCATCCGCCTCTACATCTTACACTCCAGGACGTACCGCCTATGAAGTTTTCGAGCCACGCGCCCACCGTGTGTTACAATTATAAGCGGGCCGACTATAGCAGCATTTTGAATATTTTACAAAGTATTAACTGGGATTCTGTGCTAAGCAAGGATGATGTAAACTCCGCCGCTGAAACGTTCTGCCATATAATGAGCTACCTTATCGACCGTCATGTCCCAAAGTGTAATCAACGAAGTGATCAATCCCCCTGGCAGACAGCCGAGCTACGTCAGCTAAAAACTGCGAAAAGAGCAGCATTACGAAAGTTTACCAAACGCCGTACCTTGTCACTTAGAGCTTATTATGTAAGGCTCAATAACGATTTTAAAAAACTGAACAGTTTTTGTTTTTCAAACTACCAACGAAAAATGCAACGTAAGCTTAAGTCGGATCCTAAATCGTTTTGGAGATACGTCAATGAGCAGCGGAAAGAAACCGGCTTACCTTCTACAATGTTTTTGAATGGTGAAGTTGGGCATGATTCACAAGCCATATGCAAATTGTTAGCCTCTAAATTTGCGAGTGTGTTCGTCAGTGAGACTCTGTCCTCGCAGCAGATTGACGTTGCAGCTAGCGGCGTGGCCCAACTCGAACGGTCAGTGAGTGAGATTCATGTGGAGCACTCGGATATTGTATCAGCAGCATCCAAACTTAAAGCATCGTCATCTCCTGGGCCAGATGGTGTCCCTGCTGTGTTTTTGAAAAAGTGTATATCTGGTTTGGTGGAACCTCTCTGTCAACTATTCAAAATGTCACTGACAACCGCGATTTTTCCTCAATTGTGGAAAGCAGCTTTCATCTTTCCTGTCCACAAAAAAGGCGATAAGAGAAACATTGACAATTATCGAGGAATTTCTGCGCTCTGTGCCATTTCCAAGCTCTTTGAGTTAGTCGTGGTGGAGTCAGTGTTTTTTCACTGTAAGGAATATATTTCTAAAGACCAACACGGATTCATGCCGAATCGATCTACGTCGACGAATCTACTATCTCTAACCTCTTTTGTGTCCGAAGGGTTTGATGCGAATCAACAAACTGATGTTATATATACTGACTTATCTGCAGCTTTCGACAAAATCAATCACGATATCGCAGTCGCTAAATTGGAAAAACTTGGCTTCACTGGATCACTCCTGCGATAGTTTCAATTCTATCTCGTTGGCCGTCAACTCAGTGTGAACATAGGTGATGCATACTCCAAACTGTTCTCCGCAACGACTGGTATTCCGCAAGGAAGTCATCTAGGTCCATTAATATTCACTCTCTATTTCAACGATGTAAACTATCAGCTGAAAGGTCCACGGTTGTCGTATGCAGATGATCTAAAAATTTTCAACAGAATTAGGAGCCGATCGGACGCACAATATTTGCAGCAGCAATTCGACACTTTCAGCAGATGGTGTGAAAACAACCGAATGATTCTGAATCCGGCGAAATGTTCTGTGATATCGTTCACCAGAAAAAAAGATCCCATTGAGTTTGAATATAACTTGTCTGGAGCTCTTGTTTCCCGGGTGAGCTGCGTTAAGGATCTTGGAGTGCTGTTAGATTCGAAACTTACATTTAAGAATCACATTTCGTATGTTGTTGGTAAAGCATCGCGAAGCCTGGGCTTCATTTTCCGTACGGCTAAATCCTTTACAGACATTTACTGTCTCAAAAGCCTATACTGCTCTTTAGTGCGCTCTACGCTGGAGTATTGTTCGGCGGTCTGGAACCCGAATTACATGAACAGCAGCGATCGAATTGAAGGCGTTCAACGAAAATTTATACGGTATGCTTTTCGACGCCTGCCTTGGCGCGATCCTGTTCGTCTACCAAGCTACGAGAGTCGGTGTCAACTCATCGAGCTCGATACTCTCCAGCGTCGTAGAGAAACTGCAAGAGCCTTATTCATCTCTGATCTTCTGTCAGGACGCATCGATTCTCCAGATTTACTAGAGCGAGTTAACATCCAAGCAAGGTCCAGAGTGTTACGCGGAAACGTTCTTCTGAGAGTGCCGTTTCGACGAACTATTCAAACAGCTAATGCCGCTATCACGGGACTACAACGCCTCTTCAATCGTGTGTCGCACTTGTTCGGCTTTCATTTGTCTCGAATATCATTGAGAAATCGATTCCTGCAGTTTTTTAGATGTAATTAGTTTAAGTTTCCATCATTGGGGCCGAGTACGGCCTGTTGATGTGCGTGATAAATAAATAATAAATAAATAAATAAATTTCGTGCTGTCAGTGGAAATGTGATGTGTTTTTAATCATTTAATTTATTTAATTTAATTTTGCAGCGGATCAAAAAGATGTTCTCATTTTTGCTCATTTTTATTGTTTATATTTTATAGTTTTTCAAAGCAATGGTTCTCAAGTATAATTTGCGCACAGTAACTGCAGTAACAGTAACGTTGCGTGTTACCAATGTATTACTGGTCAGAAATATTTTTTCATTTCAATTTCCACCCCATTTCGTGGTATTTTCCAAAACACGATTTTTAAACTTTCACTCTTCAAAATAATTGCACTTTTTCAAAAATATCGAAATTCCATTTTTTACCGTTTCTAGACCATTCTTTGAACTTTTAGAATCATTTGATTTTTTTCAAATCGGTTCAAAATTTGCAAAAATATAGTAAGCGATTTTTTCACTTTTTATTTTGTTTAAACCAATTTATGTATCATTGATTCAATAAATTCCTTACTTTCACTTACACAGCTGTTTTCGAAATTTAAAAACGAAGAAAGTGATGTATTACATTTCTTTTGTTTGAATTTTTACCTGCGAAAAATGCGATCAAATGCGTGGGAATCATTTATACCCCAGTGCAACGTTCTAGGGTGGAAAACGCAAGTGCAACGTTCTAGGGTTAAGAATGTAATAGACATTTCCACAATTATATTGAACATAATCGGTCATAGAGTCATAGTTTGAAGAAATGAGAAAGGTACAATTGCACCGTTAGGGGATTAAAACAGGTTTTTCAGTTTAATATTACCGTGGCCGTTTTTTTCTTTTGCAAAATTTTAGAACTCGAATAATGATTTCTTTCCTTGTATATTTGTCATGCCATGTATAATAATAAAATGTAATATATGCATTTGAAAGCTTTTAATGAATATAAACAACGCAAACATTCTCGTGTTCATGATTGAGAAAGGCACAATTGCACCGCTAGGTGGATTAAAACAGGTTTTTGCGGTTGGTATTTGTGATTAATTTTTTAAAAGGGCGTATTTTCACTACTAGAGATTGAAAAACAAAATCAAAATAGCTCGGAAATTTTTTTTAAGAGCATTTAGATTCAAAATAACATTTAGTATTAATATTGTATAAGAAATTTATGGCTGGCAAATACTAAGAAATTTGGAAGAATACTCGAATATATATATATATATATATATATATATATATATATATATATATATATATATATATATATATATATATATATATATATATATATATATATATATATATATATATATATATATATATATATATATATATATATATATATATATATATATATATATATATATATATATATATATATATATATATATATATATATATATATATATATATATATATATATATATATATATATATATATATATATATATATATATATATATATATATATATATATATATATATATATATATATATATATATATATATATATATATATATATATATATATATATATATATATATATATATATATATATATATATATATATTGAAAGTAGTGCATTTAAGATCTCATACGCCCTTGCCCTTTTTAAATATTACTCTTGAATAAAACTTGTTTGTTTAATATTGCAAAATATTGCTTATTCCTTTGAAAGTTGGATTTTGATGCACTTCGCCATCACACTTTTTTCACGCTTGCCAAATGAAATGATATGAAATCGACAAAAAATTAACTCTTTCCATTAAATTTATTGTAAAAACCGGGATACTGACAGCCATGCTAACCTTCCAGCTACCAGAAGTAAGAAGAAGTTTGTTTTTGACACTTTTTTATGTCAATAATTTGTCAGGTCGAAGGAGTTGCACCCAGCTTACAGCAGAAAACATCTGTCACGTTACATAAGATAAACTGTGTTTTCTCAAAAATGAATAAAACTTTAAGGTATTCACAATACAGTTTCAAAAAGTAGACTCAAAGTAGTAAGAAAAAATGCAGGTTACACATTGTATGCATGCTGTTGGTGTGGTCAACAAAACTTTTTCGAATTTTTGGTCTGTCACGTTACAAGTTGTTTGGTTTCCATTAATTCACAACTGAAAATAAGCAATAATCCACATTCATCTAAATTTTTCAAGCAATATCATCAAATTTAAATTAGACTACGATAAAAAAATGTGGTTGCAAGCAAAAAGTTGAAAATGTGGATTTTGTTTACCTTTTTATCTTCTTACGGTCTTTTAGTCATTTTCAGATCATGCAAGTAGCATCAACAAACTTTTATAAATGACAGACATGGAATTTTTCTGGGATCTCCATTCATATTTTTTAATATTAGTGGTTATATGCATACGAAAAACAAACACTTTGACGCAAAATTTGATAAAAAAAATTCGCCTGTGGTTGCCATTTTCGGAGCCTTGACCATATGTGAGCGTCTGTGCATGGTTTCTTGTTCTTTGGGACGAGATTATCGTACGGAAGAAAGAATACGTCGGACATGTTGAGAAGCGTATGGGATCGAGATTACGAAAACTGAAGAAAGAAAACAAAGGTATCGGTGGCAAAGGGAAAGGTAAGTTGAAGGACAAATAAATCGGCCAGTTAACTAGATTTCATGGGCTGGCGATTTGGAGAAACTCAAATTCTGTAGAACATATGCGAAGTGCAAACTGGGCTTCCCTCGAACACTGCTAGTCATCGAACGAAAATGCCCAACACTCAAAGTGTTCACCCGGCGAGGACAGTTTTTGCAAGTGGCGTCAGGCTGAAGTAAAAATAACTTTAGAATCTTTCGAACATGTCAGGATCTACGAAAGTCTATCATCTAATAATTTATTGCACACCCAAAACATCAATGTGTCTCTGAATAGTGGAAACTGTTCCTTAGCGCCAAAACACATGCACAGATTCTGGCAGGCAGGTGGTCAATGTTGTGACTTATTTGGCAGTCAGTTTCTTCAACCAATGATTTTCATCGATCTTACAAGCTATGGAGGCGATGGGAATTACCTTGGAGACTGAACCTGAAAGATGTGCTACTCGACTCGACAGTGAACGTATAACTCGTTCTGGACGCAAAGTGGGTGTAGCGGCAAAACAGGCCCGAATTCAACAGAGAGAGCAAAATGTGCAAAGCCAAGAACATTTTCGTGATGAGGAGTCTCTGCGGACCCGGTATAGTAGATTATCTAGTAAGTTATTACTATCGAGTTATACACTGTACTTTATCTTGCATACCGGCTGGCGACGATTATCGAAGTACTCTTCCCGTCTCGAGCCACAAGCCCCTGGCCACCTGCACTACGAGACAGTGCGGGCACGGCCGAAATGGTGGCTCCGGTGACGAATGAAGAACTGCTCGCAGTGGCTAATTCCCTAGCAATGAACAAAGCTCCAGGGCCGGATGGAGTTCCAAACAGCGCTCTCAAGGCAGCGATCATAGCGAACCCGAAGTGCCGCAATAGCAGTCGACGCTCTCTTGCATGTATAGCTGACGTGGCTGCCGAAGGTCAGCTTGTCGTCTATAGTGACTCCGAGAGACTTCAGACTCCGCTGTGAGGTGATCACGACTTCTCCCACATGGATAACTGCATATTGTGCCGACTTGCGGTTGTTGACGATAACTACCTCCGTCTTATGCTGAGCGAGCTCCAGGCCTCTCGCGCTCATCCATTTCACCACCGTGTTGATCGCGTGTTCTACAGTTAGTTTTACCTCAGGGATTGACTCCCTGTAGACCTCCAAGGTTACGATCTTGACCCCAGGAGGGAACTTCAGTCTCAGAACCCCGTCATACATGAGGTTCCCTTTACTGAACGGCATCGGTCTCTTATAGCAGTACGCGGTTCTGGAAGTAGCTTTCCAGGATCCGGTACAGACCCACCGGTAGGCTAAGCCGGTGTAACGAGAGCGCGATGGCATCCCAGCTTGCGCTGTTGAATGCGTTCTTCACGCCAAGTGTCACTAACGCACAGTATCGAATGCCTCGCCTTTTTCGTTGGTTCGCTATCTCGGCAGTCTTTATCACTGAGTTGATAGCGTCCACTGTGGACTTACCCTTCCGAAAGCCAAACTGGTTGCTTGACAGGCCGTCCGTACCTGCTGCGTACGGGGTTAACCTGTTGAGGATGATCCTCTCAAGCAATTTGCCAGTCGTGTCGATCAGACAGATTGGTCTGTACGCGGATGGGTCGCCTGGCGGCTTCCCGGGCTTCGGCAACAACACCAATTTGTGCCCTTCCGCGTGCCGGTGGTGTAGGAATCCGCGTCATTTCTCCCGTGTTGAAGATAGTCATGTTGAAATTGTCGCAAAGATCTTGGATTAATGTTGATCTATTATCATCATGAAGACAGCCCCATACCGTACCGTGCGAGGTCAAGTCTCCCAGAACTAGCCGCGGTGCCGGTAAGGATTCCGTGATATTACAAAGCGTTCGGTGCCCTATCGAGGCTCTGGGAGGAATGCAGATGGAAGCAATGCAAAGGCCTTTGATTATAACTTGACAAGCGACAATTTCAATGCCTGGTGTCGAAGGGAGGTTAATTCGGTTGAAAGAATAGCACTTTTTAATCCCCAAAAGTACTCCTCCGTAAGGGTTTTCTCGATCCAGACAAATTATATTAAAGTCGTGGAAGTTGAGATTTATATCGGAAGTTAACCAAGTTTCACATAATGCGAAAATATCACATTTTAAACTCTTTAGTAAAAATTTGAAGGAATCTATTTTCGGGAGGATACTTCTGCTGTTCCACTATAGAACAGTGATCAAATCGGTGACCTCGTTCGATGACTTAGGCCATCGAAGGATACGATTGCTGCAAAGAGGGGCCATTTAGCAGTCAACTGCTTGAAAAATGTTTGCACTATAGGAATACGTTTCATTAGAATGCTTTTAAGAGGATCAGTAACATTGAAAGCTGTGAAAATTAGGTCCTCTATGTCAGAAAATTTCATTAGTCCATTACTGAATTGAGTATCTGTTTGAAAAAGGGGACACTTGGGGTTTTTGTTGTCCCTGGAAGTGGTGGATACTCCTTGTTAGAATTAAAATTTCCAAGTCCTGGAGCAACTTGCTTCGGCTTTTGGACACCACTCCCGTAGGATTTTTTAAATGTAGTTGGCACACTCTCTAAGGAGGACACCTTGGCACCCTTACGAGGCAGTCTAGGGGAGGCTAGCTTTCTCCTCTTCCTAGATTCCCCGGGTTAACAAAAGATGTTCCCTCTTGTGGATCCTCAGATTCTTGCTCACCACGAGCCAAAAGAGCAAATGAATTTTCGGAAGGGACAGATGGCGAAGCATTTTTGTCAGTGATATAGAGACTCATGAAGTCTTCTTTCGTAAATGCAATATGCTCGATAACATAACTTCATTCATCTGATCTGATTAGCGTTATTTTACAATGTTTCTATACAACAAATCAGTCAAATACTCACCTATTGCAAAGTTTCAACTATTCAGAAATATTCCAGCATTCTTCTGATTTTATGAAATATGAATTGAATTGCTTGCAAAAAGTATGTCGTTATGTTATTTAGGAATCAATACTGTGATGATGGCGCCCTATCAGTGCTGGCTCCTAGGTAACCCACTGGTTATACAAACCGAGCATTATATGTATGCAACGACCAGGCTGGATTCATCGATTTGGATTTAGTAGAGTCGCTTCATTATACAAGGTTCATCTGCTACATAGTATATTATAACAGAACCCAAATAATCCGCCAATGTATGAACTACTCCAGTAGCGATTCTAAGTAAATCGTGATTGCTACCAGGAAAAACAATTAGGTATGGTGTATCGGTCAGATAAATAGTTGATCTACCAAATTTGGAACAATCACAGAGATAAAGCAAAGGTTTGATTCACCACTTTCATTGTGGAACTCCAATCTTCTCCTGACAATCCTATTGGTACTAAAACACATACCGATTTCGCCTCGCCAATATGAGACCATTTTTCCTCGATACCATCAGACCAGGAAGCGTACACTCTTCGTTTTAGCTCCCAAACATCTTCTAATAGCGGTAAGCTTGAATTTAGTTGGTACCGCCATACGGTACTATCTTTGATTTTAGGCCTGAGTTTAGTCCGGCCTAAGACTTTAGTACCTGTCATTGCAGAAATGGCTGCATCCTGAAGACAAATGAAAACAGTGTAAAAGGCCGCCATGTTCCTCTTGCATACATCTCAATAATTTGAATCAACTTTTCGAACTTTATGTGCAATATTATGGCCCATGTTGCACACAAACCATATGATGGCAAGTAAGCAAGTTTTATCCCGTTCGAAAAACAGGTGTAATCGAATTTTAAATGCATTTTTTTAAATATTCTTTATCGTCCTATATCTTTGAAGGTGCTACACGCTCATTTCAAAACGCCACATCGAAGAGTTATATTGCAGGTTAGCAGAAGTCGAATCATATTGAAACAAACTGTCGAACGAAATTTTATGGTTGGATTCAGAGATGAAAATTGTTTTCGTTCGTTAGTTTACCTATGCCTATCAAAATGAGTGAAGTTTAATTTGCTCACAATTTTTAGTTATTTTTACATGAGGAAAAGAATATATAATCACGATTTGTTCCCTTTTCTAGTTGTATCTTCTCACAAAGAACACCATAAGCACAGAGAACAGACATCCATGATCGAACAAAAATATTTAAAAAACGTGTGTAAACATTTGAATTAATATACTAAAAACACTAGCGCCGCCACACCAACCTATCCCAACTATCCGTCAAATCGATTCCGGAACCGGTTCGAAATCCTGGATGGATTCTGCATGGAATCTAGCTCAAAGAAAACAACCGATTCCGACTCTATCGGTTGACGCATTTGAGCTGGAATTCATGCTGGAAGTCTGAATCGGTTCCGGACTAGTTTGACTGGGTAGAGGAATAACCGCTGTCAATTCTGTCGCACTCAGCCACAAAAAAAACATGACGACAGTAGCGCACCTGGTTTAGATATCCAAACTACCTTCGAAACCGTTAGAGATTTTACACAAGTTGAATGCTGAAGATGGACGTCTGTTCTCTGTGCCATAAGCAAGTGGAAGTTTATTTATATTTTTACTGCTTTTGAAAGAGTTCAAAACTAAGATTGAATAAAAAATTGTAAATGAAGCCATGCCATATAGCCGTATTTTGATCGTTATTTAAATGCTATCGGAGCTTGCTTGAATTGTTTCGTAATTTATAATTTTCTAGCATATCTTGAACGATTTGCATTTCCGCTGTAGTACAAATTTTCGTTTAATTCTTTATGGTAGAACAGATATGCACAGGGTATGAAAGAGCTGTGAAAGCTGAGACTAGACAGATGACTTGGCAAAATGACGCAAAAAGTTGAATACGGAAAAATCGCTTAAATCGTGTCGGAACTTAAGGGGGGTTGTGTAAGGTATTATCGGCAAAAAATTGGATATTTTAATTTTTTTTCGATGCATAGATTCTTTGTCTTTACAGTCAGGCACCACATCGAAATCTTATTTTGCGGTATACACCATAACTCAAAATCTACTGGACAAACGTTGAGACATTTGCATAGTTGTTTTTCACAGCATTTCACAAGTAATTAAGGGAGCTTTTATTTTTTGGCCGATTTTCGATTTTTTCGTAGTACTTTGAAACCAAAGTCCGATTATTGCTAAAACAACGATTAACATGTTATTGTGAAATAATAATATTTAGCAGTTTGCAAAAAGCTCTTGTAGTTGCCTGGGCAATGATGTGAAGAAGAAGAATTGTGCAAAATTCAGAACGATTGGTCCAAGAAATTTTGTCTGCATCCAGTATCAGGTTCAATTTGTAAATTTATAATTATCAATTCATTATCAGACAGATGGCAGACTATAAGAAGTAACTAATTATAATTTTTATTAATTAAAATTACTGGACTTTTGGTATTTCAGGCATGATTGGATAATCGTGCTGATAATTTGAATTACTTCATTTTCAGCAAAGTAGGTATGCCAAATTCTACATGCATGGTTAGTAGACTAGTTGGGTAGGATGGTACAATAAGCCCCACCAGGCTAAAATTTCAAATTTCCATTCCATGGACGACATAATTATCTGAAGCAAATAAATAATTTTTATGGCATTTTTCAGGTTTTGCATAACAGCAACTGATACAAACTTTTCAAAAGATGTAAGCTTCCACTCTTTTTCTATAAGTATTTGATTTAATTTGGAACAGTCAGATTTGTCTGAACTGACAAACTACTAAGTGTAATGTTAGAGAAGCTCTTCAAGCCCTTGGAGAGGCTAGCGCCTAACAATACAACTCTATAACGTTCTCGATAGTATGCACCATTATTAGCAAAATAACGTTTTAGTCAATTATGGATCTTAAATAATAAATTGTTTTAAGCGGTTACTCCACTGTAGAATTTTAAAACAATCGATTTTTTATTTCTTAGTCTAAAATGTGCCTTAGGATTTAAAAATGATACCCCAAAACATGGAGAACGAAAACAATTCAAAAATATAATTTTCAATTTTGCCGCAACGCTTCTTATGTATAACTAAGCTGACCAACGCTGACGAAAAAATCCGTACACCTCGCAGACTGTGTGCCTGACCGTGGTGAACGATCGCGCTTCGTTGCGGAGTACGGATTTTTTCTTCAGGGTTGGTCAGCTTATGTATAACCCATGCGTACTGCAAACTTTAACCGTGTTTTTCTCGAAACCACTGGCCGGAAATGTAACTCGAGCAAATGATTTTTGGTCGCTTTGAAATTTTCACAGCATATTCAAAATTGATTGTTCTAGTCACGTACGCAGGATTAAATTTTTTATTGCTTGCCTTTTTATTGATTAACGATTTTGTGTAGATTTTTATGACATTCTCTACGTTTTTTCACTCAAAACTGCGCCATTTCGCTTAAAATCAAAATATCGAAAAAATCCTACGTACATCGCCATTGACATAAGGAATCAGAGAAACTTTAGTTTTTGGTGCTAGGTCAAAAATCACGGGAGATAGATTTCCGACCGTGGACCCCTTCCAAAAAACGCGCATGAGGTGAAAATGCTGCAGAGCCGCCATCTTGTGATGAAATTGCTCGAAAAAATTATTTTATTTGATACAATACTTATGTTATAAATCCCATTCAACAAGATGTCGATTCACCATTTTATTGAGCAATAAAAAAATTCTCGAAATAATCAGACTATTAAATGGCATAAACAATGAATTTTAAATTAACTTTATTGTACAGTTTTTTAACATAGCCGTGTATTGCTGATCAGAACGCAGCAATGCAAATGGCAGCATCATGTTACCGGAAGAAGACAAAAATATGCAAAAATTTGTCATGCTTCTCTTGCATACATTTCTTTATTTTCAATCCTCTCTTCGGCTTTCTTCTGGATAAATATGGCTCTCTTTGCTCGCAATAAAGATGGCAATAAATAAGCCAGTTTATCAGGTAAGAAAGACAAGCACTGTCGAACTACACTAATAAAATAAAATACCAATTAATGCGTAGAAAACTACGCATTTTCAATAAAAGTGGAATAACCCATTAAGTGGGTAAAGAGTTCGTATCCATAAATGAATACAGCTCTTGTACGTCAACCTGGGTATGTTTTACCCTTTATTTTTCGCAGAACTGTTACAACAAAACGCGTGAAAAATATCCATTCATGCAAATCGCGCCAGAATGAAAAATACTGTCAATAGAATTATTTCTGAATTAAAAAAACATAACATAACATTCATTTCACATTATTGTCTCCTTAACTACTTAACAAAATAAAACCGCCAACTGGCTATATTTTTAATGGCTAGATCTTTTGGCAGCTCTAAAAATGCCAAACGCACATATGCAACATCCTCAGTAGTTTAAACAGCCGTTTTTTATGAGCATTGTCGAAATGTTCCGTTTCCGCCACGTACTCAGATGCAGGCCGGTAATTTGCAGCTTCCGCTACGAACCTTAGTTTGCAGGTTAACTCCCTTAAAATTATCTCATCGAGTAGTTGTGAAATAAATAAAAAGCACCAATTGTTATAGGAAATAAAATACCCATTTTTTGACAGCTCATAAAATGGGTAAAGTTTTTTTACCGTATTTATCTACCTGCATTTTTTTTATTTCCTCGTTCTTTCCTTCTCTCTACACGCTTGATTCCAATTGCAGGGTTACAGTAGAGCACTTTGGATAATTTGAGATCTATTCAATGAATTCAGATCAAAGTTGTTTTTGTGAATTAGAAACAGAACTACAATAAGAATTGTTTTAATTCTTTTCTTTTTGCTTATCGCTAAGAGAATAAGCGGGACCATTTAATTCGTTAATATAAATCGATAACATATTTTCACGAATGATTGCCCATATATCTATTGTATAACACATCAAAGAAAGTAAATAACGGAAGAAAATTATTGCTTTTAGGGGATAGATCCAAACAAATGACAATTGGATATAGATCGTAAAATGCAATATTTTATGAATTTACTTACACTGGTCGTTAGCAAATTGAATCAGAATGTTAACAGCTTAGAAATTAGCTCCACAAATACCCTAAGCTAAGAGTAAATAATTCATTTTAAATATGTGCAATGTTCCAATAAGAATAAAATCACATAAAACTTCTGAATAAAAAATGTTTTGAAATTTATTGTGAACACAACGGTGATCAATATATTTATTTCGATTTTTGGCATAAATCGTTCCAATTTGCATTGATGCATTATAGAAATATATCTATATTCTGCCTGCCACAGTGCAAAAAAAATTAAATATAGCGCTTGTGAATATAAATGATCATTCTGTCAAAGTTTAATTTTCTGTTTGATCTTTGTTTACTTTTTATTTAAACCTCGCTGAAAAACGTGTATAATTTTAATTCGCAGACCTTAATTGATAATTGATCTTTATTCCAAATTTGTGAAAATTCACTTGAAACGAAAATAAATGTTCTCCCCCACGTCGATAGGTATCATGTTCAATTAGAATGACACTCACAGTTCATTTTAAATTTAAATTGAAATATTTTAACCAATTTTTTAATCAAAGTATGAAATCTCGACAAACATATAATTTCGGCTTAAAAGCCAACTGTCAAAATTCTATTTGAAAGGGAATTCCGGACAAACCGTTACTCGCCAATCACAGATGTTGGCAGTAAACAAAAGAGAAAATTTTTCTCTTCCATTAACTACTATGAACTGTGTTTATCCAGCGACGGTTTGTCCGGAATTTCCTTTCAAAGAGAATTTTGACAGTTGGGTTTTAACCAGTAATCATATTTTTGTCGAGAAATAACTATCATGGCACCAATTACAACCGATGGTTTAGCCACCTCTAACTCGACGAGCGCCTATTCAAACTGAATAAAAACATGCATAAGTATATCAATTTATTTTCTTTTGTGCATATTATGTCACTACAAAGTACTGCACATCATCGACCAACTTTCAACTATCCAACACGTTAAAGTTCTATGTTCAGAGACATATCGGCAACAAGTTGACAAATTGTTCTCAAACCCTATGGAACGAGATATTTGACGAAGAAAAGCTATTTTACTGCAAGAAAATATCGGAATGAATTTACTCATTTTCTTTAACTTGAATTTGTTGTTTTTTAACATTGACGTGTAACGCAGATCAGAACGCAGCCATATAAATGACAGCATCGTTTGATTAAAGCTTACCAAATATTTTAGGTCGGTTTAAAAGTTAGTCCGGTTTAAAAACAGCTGGTACGGCTTTGTGCTTACGGCTAGTGTCCTAGTAAGTATATTGATACACTGCCTATAATCGCAAGTCAGTCCCATATAGGGGATTTCGTAAAACATGGGACTGTCTTGCGATTATAAGCAGTGTATCGATATACACTGCCTATAAATAGCTCGTCAAATATAGACGATTTCATTTCCGAACACCATCTGCCCACTTTTCAGTTTGCTTAGGTTAGCTTAGGTATACTGCCCGTAGTTTCACTTCGTGATTGACCGGATGAGTAAACATGCTCAATGAACCACCAGTCATGTGCCCACTTTTCAGTTTGACCCAAAAATTTGCAATAAAGAGGAGATGCATTTGTGTAAAAAGAAAAAAAAACTTTGGAAAACTTTGCATTCATCATGAATGATTTATGTTCATATTGATTTGAAGCTATCAAATCTTCATAATTCTTCAGAGATTTTACATACTCAGATCGCTAGGAATATGCTAATACAGAACAATCTTCAAACAAAATGTTGCTGACAATAAACGCCTAAATGTATATTCAGCACATGTTGCGCCAATGTTGCGTACGCAGTGAGAAATACAATAAGCTTGCACTTAGTTTGGCCAATTATTGTACGGAAATATGCGAATGTTTCGTACCTGTACAAAAATATCAAAATGCAATATGAATATTTTTTACGAAAGCTCGCAACACAATATAAAATATATTATATACCTCACAGAAAGATAGCCTTTTGTCAGAAATTTGTGGCACTCCATAGTCCATTGACCCAGCTTAGTATGGAATGACTTAGTATAGAACGACTGTAAGAGACAAACTAGTTTCTCTGCACAAGCACATTGTTGAGAAATCATTTTTAAACGGTCTTTTCAAATTTATTGCGGCTATGCAATCAATACAAACCTCAATTTTATAACCCAATTCTTGCAGGAATATGTTACATATGTACGTTAGCGCGTATTTCCATTCAACAAAATATTTCCACAAATGAGTATTGTAGCAACCCCGAAAACTGCAATTGTTTTTTTTTATAGGAAAGTCCTAATAACATGAATAAGGGTTTATAATTGCGGTCACGTATAAAACATGAACCGGAACCAGAGTTAAAAATAATCGAAGCTCTTTGTTGACGGCTGAAAATGAACCTGATGCGACTCGCGGTGAATAGAAAAAATATTCATTCAAATATCCATGTTATTCATTCAGTTGAATATCGTACAATATATTCATTTCGGTATTTATCTAGGAAAATGTTTTCAGATGCCGGTAAAGCATATGAAATAACAATCATCATCGCTTACATTGTGCCAGGGCCTACTTTGATGCGTTTGATTCGTTACTGGACGGGAGCTCCGTGTAATAATCGGAGACGAATGAAAATCTGCATGGATGAATGAGCGGTTTGGTCGTTTGACGTTTTCAGCTGCGTCACTGAATATTGAAAATAAATGCGTCTGAATATGATCAATTTTCATTCAATGAATTTGAATATTTTTAACTCTGACCGGAACTACCTATAAACACTGTTTAAAAACAAATTGGAATGTTTAGTGAATATTGGAATGTTCTTTTATCCTTTATCAATAAGTCTGAGGAACATAGGACCAATCCGAACTTACACATGAGATTGCACGGAATCACGCCTTTGGCTTGGTGAGTCAACCATCAAATAGTCCTTGGAACCGGTGTTGCTGGACAGTCTTGCGCGAATTTTACATCACCATCAGAAAAGGGTAAAGTTGTCAAACTATCGTAAGATCCCAAATATCGCAGGCTGCTGCAGATTTCCTTATGGAAATATTCTTGAACCGAAAATCTGTAAGCTTCGCCTTCCTTCAGAATATTCATTACCTGGCATGGAGCAATACGAGGGAACCCAAACTAAGGTAATTTTGTACGATCTTACAGACAAAGCACGCAAAAGCTCCCATAATTATCTAGAAAATATGGAATGTGCTTTCAAGGTTTCATCGAACGGAGCGTCTCTATTGAGTTGAGACAATAAAATAAATGTGGGCAAAGTATCAATAATCCTGAGGATATACTGCATAGCAGCGAGTTATGCGCCGTAAGCTGAAAAAGGATCATTGAGTTTGAATGAGGCGGTGAGGTTTCGATTGAATATACTGGAGCTAATGGAGCCGTCGAAACCTGACTCGTCGGTGTAAAACATATCGTTGCAGTCGACTTCTCGAACTTTACTATGAAAGATGTTTGGGTTCACTTACGGACGTATGTGATCTGGGATTCCACGTTATTCATTCAGTTGAATATCGTACAATATATTCATTTCGGTATTTATCTAGGAAAATGTTTTCAGATGCCGGTAAAGCATATGAAATAACAATCATCATCGCTTACATTGTGCCAGGGCCTACTTTGATGCGTTTGATTCGTTACTGGACGGGAGCTCCGTGTAAAAATCGGAGACGAATGAAAATCTGCATGGATGAATGAACGGTTTGGTCGTTTGACGTTTTCAGCTGCGTCACTGAATATTGAAAATGAATGCGTCTGAATATGATCAATTTTCATTCAATGAATTTGAATATTTTTAACTCTGACCGGAACTACCTATAAACACTGTTTAAAAACAAATTGGAATGTTTAGTGAATATTGGAATGTTCTTTTATCCTTTATCAATAAGTCTGAGGAACATAGGACCAATCCGAACTTACACATGAGATTGCACGGAATCACGCCTTTGGCTTGGTGAGTCAACCATCAAATAGTCCTTGGAACCGGTGTTGCTGGACAGTCTTGCGCGAATTTTACATCACCATCAGAAAAGGGTAAAGTTGTCAAACTATCGTAAGATCCCAAATATCGCAGGCTGCTGCAGATTTCCTTACGGAAATATTCTTGAACCGAAAATCTGTAAGCTTCGCCTTCCTTCAGAATATTCATTACCTGGCATGGAGCAATACGAGGGAACCCAAACTAAGGTAATTTTGTACGATCTTACAGACAAAGCACGCAAAAGCTCCCATAATTATCTAGAAAATATGGAATGTGCTTTCAAGGTTTCATCGAACGGAGCGTCTCTATTGAGTTGAGACAATAAAATAAATGTGGGCAAAGTATCAATAATCCTGAGGATATACTGCATAGCAGCGAGTTATGCGCCGTAAGCTGAAAAAGGATCATTGAGTTTGAATGAGGCGGTGAGGTTTCGATTGAATATACTGGAGCCAATGGAGCCGTCGAAACCTGACTCGTCGGTGTAAAACATATCGTTGCAGTCGACTTCTCGAACTTTACTATGAAAGATGTTTGGGTTCACTTACGGACGTATGTGATCTGGGATTCCACGAATCTTATCTTCCATGGATGTGTCGATAAATACAGTTGAATCAAAAACATGAGAGAGATTGACACGTTTGGGAATTGATATTTTGTGCCATGTAATCGAAGTATATGAACATAAATCGGGTGTAGGAATTGAAGTCGACAAGCGTCTCAAAATTCACAATTACTAACGGGTTCAAGATATCGCACCGAATGAGCATTCGATATGAGAGGTCCCAAAATTGATTTTTTCCGCGGAAGGACGCCCGCCAACACTTCTAGACTCATCGTATGGGTTGAATGCACGCAACCCAAGGCAATGCGCAACCAACAATACTGAATTCATCCCAGTTTGGTGAAGTGTATGTTTGCAGTGGCACGAAAACAGAAACACCCGTAATCTATCACCGACAATATTGTAGTTTGGTACAGCCAGATCAGGTCTCCTGAATGGGCACTCCGCCATGTAACGGTTATTGTACGGAGAACGTTGATCCTTTGTTGGTACATCTGTTACAAATCCTTAACACAAGAACGTTACACTTACTTTTTCTACCTTAGAACATTGCACTGGGGTACAAACGTACCCCACGCGTTTGTTGTAATTTTCGCAGGTAAAATGCAAAGAAAAGAAATATATATCATTTTATTCTTTTTCAATAGCTGTGTAATTGAATGTATGGAATTTATTGAATCAATGATACATAAATTAGGTTGAACAAAAAAAGTGAAAAAATCGTGGTTTTGACTTTTTACATTTCTTACAAAAGAAATCTATAGGATTCGCTCAAACTTTGAAAACTTTTTCCGAGGCCCGGAGGGCCGAGTCTCATATACCAATCGACTCAGCTCGACAAATTGAGACAATGTCTGTATGTGCGTGTGTGTATGTATGTATGTATGTACAAAATGTCATGTAATTATCTCAGCAATGGCTGAACCGATCTCAATGAAATTAGTTTCAAATGAAAGGCCTAACGTTGCCATTTGACACTATTATTTTTGATTTTCGATATGTTGTTTACTTTCTGAGATATGGGCTGTTGTTGTTGTTGTTTATTAGAGACACTTTACACCGCTCAGAACAGTGCATTCGTGTCTATTAAAGTTTAAGATTTACATTTCATTTCATATTTACATGTCATTTGTTCATATCATTTTGTATAACCCAGTATTACGCAGGAATTCTAAGACGTCCTAATGCTGCGTGAAGACTAGTTGTGTCGATTTCCTGTTGTTGCCTCTCATTTTCATACTTTCTGCAGTGCATCAGTACATGTCGGACATCGACTGTAACCCCACATGATTCGCACCTTGGCGGCGGATCTCTCGTAAGGAGGAATGCGTGTGTCATTCGGGTATGCCCAATTCGCAGTTGTGTGAGGACTCGTTGGTCTGCGGCGTTGGCTCGATCATCCCATCGTATCGTGCTGGATTTGATTTCACGAAGTTTCACATCTCTGGAGTCATACCATATTTTGTCCCAGCGCTGTCGTATCAGTAATTTGATACTTCTCATCAAATCGTCTGCTGGCACTGGATGGTTAATTGGTATGTCCTCGCGTGCATTGTTTGCGAGGCGGTCTGCTTCAATGTTACCTCTTACTCCAGCGTGACCAGGGATCCAACAGAAGCTGATTTTCCTGTTCTGTACTATTGATTCCACTTCCTGGATCAGAGGATGCTTTGATTTACCGGCTTCAAGTGCCAATAAGCAGCTTGCTGAATCCGTTAGAATCGCTATTTCGCCGTTTATATTGGGGATGCTGACAGCCATTTTTAAGGCGAATGCCTCCGCCGAAAAGACGCTGTAGAATTGTGGAAGGCTTGAATTCATCGCGATACCGTTTGTATAGAGCCCTGCGCCAACCGTATTGCCGGATTTCGAGCCATCAGTGTAGATGATGGTTGAATTCCTAAAACGACTGTCTAGTAGCTGTTGGACGATTGGTCTAATTTTCTCTGGCGGGTCACCAGCTCGCACAATTTTCTTTATGTCCCACAGTATCATCGGTCTGGGTATGTTCCATGCTCGATCGCTTCGTCTTGTAAGTTGCTTTACACTCGGGAGTACTGTTTCCGTAAGCTGTTGGATGTTGTCCGACGTTCGGCGTACGAGTGGGAGATCATTATTGCTACCATCCTTTTCCAGCATACGTATTGCGATTCGTGAAATGCATTGTGTTGCTAGCAGATCAAATGGAAGAGTCCCTGCCTCTGCCATTATCGATAAGATCGGGCTTGTAACAAAGGCGCCGGACGCATAACGGATTGTGCGATTATACACTGGTGCAAGGATCTGTAGGGGTGCCTGTCCTCCTCGGCTTACCAAACCAACTCCATACAGCAGTTTCGACGTAACGATAGCCGATCCGATTTCTAGTAGCCTTTTTCGGTTACCACGCGGGAGTTTTGCTCCGATTGTCTTTAGAATGCGGAGTCGAGATTCGCACGATTTCTTTGTCGCCATGCAGTGGGCTTTGAAGTTCAAGGTTCGGTCCAGTGTGATACCAAGAATTCTCAATCGATTAGTTCTCGGGACGATTACACGGTCGATGGTTATATTGCGCTTGGGATCGCGACGAGCATTGGGACTACAGTAAAAAATTTGGGACTTCGTAGCGAATATTGTAAATCCAATGTTTCTTGCCCATTTGTCAACTGCTTTCACTGCGGCCTGTAGTTTTCGATGAAGTGATTCCGTTTTGCGTCGTCGAATCACTAGCAGTATGTCGTCGGCATATAGGAGCACATCTATTCCAATCGGTACTACCCGGAATATATGCTGCATAGCGACCAGAAATAGGGTGACCGATAATACGGAGCCTTGTGGAACTCCGTTTTCCAAACAGTGCTGGCGCAACAGGTGTCCCCCTACGCGTACCTGAAACGTCCGTTCAGAGAGAAAGCTCTGTAACATATTTAACATACGACCTCGGATTTTCCACGTTTTAAGGGTGCGTAGTATGCCATACCGCCAGGTAGTGTCGTACGCTTTGGAGAGGTCCAGCGAAGCGATCAGACAGTGTTCATTGTCCATCGGAAGTGATCTCTCGAGTTCTGCAAAGTACGAATCTATCCCGCGACCAGAACGGAAAGCATGCTGTCGCTTGTCGAGTCGCCCATTCGCCTCTAGTTCGGTAATTAGTCGGCGATTCATGATGCGTTCGAACACCTTGGCCATGCAGCTAGTTAACGAAATCGGTCGGAAATCTTCGGGTCTGCTGCCATTACAGTTGGGTTTCCGGATTGGCACGATAATAGCGGTGCGCCAACTGGCTGGAAAGATACCGCTATGCCAAATATCGTTATATATCCCTAGTAGCGTTGTTTTTACAGCGAGCGGAAGTCGCTGTAGCAGTGGGTACCCAATTTTATCAGGTCCTGTCGATGCACTTCGTCCTCGATCAAGCGCCCACAGTAGTTCGCCTAGGCTAATGTCATTATTGTACACATCGGTGGTATTTGGTGAGATATCTATGCGCTGCCGTTCGGCTCGTTCCTTTCTCCTTTGGAAAGGTTGCGGGTAGTTACTTGTTGCCGATTTTTCGCTGTATTTCTTTGCCAGCTCTTCTGCTACTTCAACAGGATTATCCGTAAAACCGTCCGTTCGCTTGAGTACAACAGTTCGCTGCTGTCGCTTACCACGCAGTGTATTCACCGTACGCCATAGTTCAGTCGTTTTTTTTTTTTTTCCAATTCGTTTATTTGATAAGGCAGGTTTGCGTTAGCTTAAAGGTGCCAATTTTGTTTTGTTTTACATTTTAAATTACTTAAAACTAGGGGCTTACATATTGATTTTTGAAATTAAACTAAGGCTAATTTATAGCTATACATATACACAAGGGGGTAGTATAATTTTCGTAAGATTAGAGGGGTCATTTAGTTTTTATGGCAATATGGTTTGACATTTTTAGCAATGAGATTATTGGAGCAAATAATGTTTAACTAAGGGGGAAAATTTTTACGACTATCTTAAAAGTAGAAATAATTAGAGGGCGTGATTGAATTTTGTAAAGATTCGGAGACATTAATTAGAGTTATTTTATGTGGTAGTAGAGTTGGGCATTTTCAACGAGATCATATAATATAATAGTTAAAACTAGAAAAGGCAAGAAGAGCTAAATGCTTCATGAAGATATTTGGGGGGGGGGGGGAAGGGGTGTTACTTCTGTGTATAAGAGTCAGGGGAAGTAGGGTGGACAAACATGGCAGGGGGAGAACATTATTTCAGTTTCAGACTTCGGGAGATCAACGGATGGATTACAGAATCAGGGTGGTCTTCATCAGGAAGAATCATGTACTGGGACGCCGGGTGGTCGTTCTCGAGATGGCAGGGGTTTCTCCAGACGATTTCGTAGTGCGGCTCAGATGTTGATCGGCTACATTTCGAGTTGTGCGTGTGATGTTCGTGCTTTAGGTCCCGTGTTTGTTGGCTCATTCGACAGGGATGTTTTGTGTCGCCTTGGAGTCGCATCAAACCATCGTGGGTGTATGGTACAGGTGGAAGAGAGCGCTTCTGAGAATGAAAAGGAAAAAGGGGCAGTTAAAGTTGGATATTGATGGTTTTTATGAAGGTGTATATAAGGGACATATAGAGGACATCGCGGCTTGCCAACACATCTCGAACCGGGACGTTGGGTGGTCTTCCTCGGGCCCGGAGGGTGTCCATAAGCCGAGACCTGGCGGAACTGTACTCGGTGCACGCCCAGACTATGTGCTCTATATCGTGATAACCGTCGCCACAAGCGCAGATACCACTCTCCACGAGCCCAATACGTCGGAGATGTGCATCCAGCGTGTAATGGTTCGCCATGAGTCGGGACATCACACGAATGAAGTCACGACCCACATCCATCCCCTTGAACCAAGGTTTCGTCGATACCTTAGGGACTATCGAATGTAGCCACCTTCCTAGCTCCCCATTGCTCCACGAGGTTTGCCAACTTTCGAGGGCTCTCTGATGAGTAATACTGAAAAATTCGTGGAAGCAAATTGGTCTTTCAAAAACGTCACCTTCAATGGCACCCACCTTAGCTAAGGAGTCCGCCTTCTCATTGCCCGGAATGGAGCAATGAGAAGGGACCTACACCAAGGTAATCTGGAAAGATTTGTCAGATAAAGCACTCAGTAGCTCCCGTATTTTCCCCAAAAAATACGAGGAATGCTTTCCATGTTTCATCGAGCGAATAGCGTCAATAGAACTCAGACTATCCGAGACGATGAAGTAATGGTCTGCGGGTAATGTGTCAATGACTCCAAGGGTATACTGAATAGCAGCTAGTTCTGCGGCGTAAACTGAAGCAGGGTCACTGAGTTTGTAGGAGGCGGTGAACTTTTGATTGAAAATACCGAAGCCAGTGGACCCTTCGAGGTTTGATCCGTCAGTATAAAACATCTTAGAACAGTCGACTTCTCGGAATTTATTATAAAAAATATTTGGAACCACTTGTGGGCGAATATGGTCCGGAATTCCAATAATCTCATCTTTCATGGATGTGTCGAAGAAAACAGTAGATTCAGAAGTATTTATGAAATGCACACGGTTGGGATTGTAAGAAGAAGGGTTAATATTTTGCGCCATGTAGTCAAAGTACAGGGACATAAAACGGGTCTGAGAATTGAGCTCAACAAGCCTTTCGAAATTTTCAATCACCAACGGGTTCAAGATATCGCATCGAATGAGCAATCGATATGAGAGTTCCCAAAATCGATTTTTCAGCGGGAGAATGCCCGACAGGACTTCGAGACTCATCGTATGGGTCGACTGCATGCACCCTAAGGCGATACGCAAACAACGATACTGAATTCTTTCGAGTTTGATGAAATGTATGTTCGCGGCGGATCGAAAGCAGAAGCATCCGTATTCCAGTACCGACAGTATCGTTGTTTGATACAACCTAATTAGGTCTCCTGGGTGGGCACCCCACCACGTTCCGGTTATTGTACGAAGAAAGTTGATCCTTTGCTGGCATTTCTGTTTCAGATACCGAATATGGCATCCCCAAGTACCTTTCGAGTCGAACCAGACCCCTAGATATTTTACTGTGAAGACCTGAGCTATAGTTTGACCCATTAATAGAAGCTGTAGTTGTGCTGGTTCACGCTTCCTAGAAAATACAACTAGCTCAGTTTTCTCCGTGGAGAATTCGATACCCAGCTTAATAGCCCATGCAGACAAATTGTCCAAGGTATTCTGTAATGGTCCTTGTAGATCGACAGCTTTGGGTCCCGTAACAGACACCACGCCATCGTCTGCAAGTTGTCTTAACGTGCAGGAATTGTCAAGACATTCATCAATGTCGTTGACGTAGAAATTGTATAACAGGGGGCTTAGACATGAGCCCTGGGGAAGGCCCATGTAGCTAAATCGTGATGTCGATAAGTCACCATGCGAAAAATGCATGTGCTTTTCCGACAACAAGTTTAGTAAAAAGTTGTTTAAAGTCGATGAAAGACCATGCTGGTGCAGCTTCTCTGAAAGAATGTTGATAGAAACTGAATCAAAAGCCCCCTTTATATCTAGGAACACTGATGCCATCTGCTCTTTACTAGCATAGGCCATTTGAATTTCGGTTGAGAGCAACGCAAGACAATCATTCGTCCCTTTGCCTTTGCGAAAGCCAAATTGTGTATCTGACAGTAAGCCATTTGCTTCGACCCAATTGTCGAGGCGGGATAGGATCATTTTCTCGAATAACTTCCGGATACAGGACAGCATTGCGATCGGACGATACGAATTGTGGTCGGAGGCTGGTTTTCCTGGTTTTTGGAAGGCGATGATCTTCACTTGCCTCCAATCGTGTGGGACAATGTTAGCCTCAAGAAACTTATTAAATAAGTTCAACAAGCGTCTCTTGGCAGAGTCTGGCAGATTCTTCAACAAGTTGAATTTGATTCTGTCTGGCCCTGGAGCTTTATTGTTACACGACAAGAGAGCAAGTGAGAACTCCACCATCGAAAAAGGTGTTTCGTTCGCGTTATCGTGACGGGACGCGGCGCGGTAGATCTTCTGTGCCGGGGCGGAATCCGGACAAACCTTCTTGGCGAAATCGAATATCCAACGGTTTGAATATTCCACGCTCTCATTAGTACTGTTTCGATTTCGCATACGTCGGGCTGTTCCCCAAAGAGTGCTCATCGATGTTTCTCTCGTTAATCCGTCGACGAACCGGCGCCAATAACCACCTTTTTTGGCTTTCATCAAACTCTTCATTCGCTTGTCTAACGTCGCGTACTGTCGAAAACTAGCGGGTAACCCGTCGTTCCGGAAGGTCTTAAACGCGGCGGCCTTCTCTGCGTACACGTCTGAGCACTCTTTATCCCACCAGGGATTGGGAGGACGTTTTTGTATGTTCGCGCCGGGTACTGGCTTAGTCTGAGCTTGATTCGCGCTGTCGAGAATCAAGCCAGCCAAAAAGCTGTACTCTTCCTCCGGAGGAAGTTCTTGAGTAGATTCGATGTTGTCGGATATCGCGGCAGCATAGCTCTTCCAATCGATATTTCGTGTGAGGTCATACGAAATATTGATTGTTTCCAATGGCCTTGAGCCGTTATTGATTGAGACTACGATCGGCAGATGGTCGCTACCGTGGGGATCAGGGATTACCTTCCACGCGCATTCTAACTTTAGCGAGGTCGAGCAAAGGGATAAATCTAATGCGCTTGGGCGCGCTGGTGGGGGAGGAATCCGTGTCATTTCACCCGTGTTTAGAATTGTCATGTTGAAGTTGTCGCAAATATTGTGAATTAAAGAGGAACGGTTATCATCATAAAGGCAACCCCATTCCGTACCGTGAGAGTTAAAGTCGCCTAAAACTAGTCGCGGTGCAGGCAGGGATTCTATGATGTCATGTAGCCGGCGATGCCCAATCGCGGTGTTGGGGGGAATATATATGGAAGCTATGCAAAGATCTTTGCCTTTAATTGTTACTTGACAAGCGACAACTTCAATACCTGTTATCGAGGGAAGGTTAATTCTGTAGAAGGAATAGCGCTTTTTGATCCCCAAAAGCACTCCTCCATAGGGGGTGTCTCGATCCAGGCGAATAATATTAAAGTCGTGGAAGTTGAGATCTATGTCGGAAGTTAACCAAGTTTCACATAATGCAAATGCATCGCAACTCAAATTATTTATTAAAATTTTGAAGGAATCGATTTTCGGGATGATACTTCTACAATTCCACTGTAGAACAGTGATCAAATCCGTGACCTCGTTCGATGAGTTAGCCATCGAAGGATACAATCGCTGAAAGGAGGGGCCATTTAGCAGTCAACTGCTTCAAAAATGTTCTTACTGTAGGGAGAAAAGCTAAGATAAGACTTTTAATAGGATCAGTTATATTGAAAGTTTTTATTATCCATTCCACAATGTCCGAGAGTTTGATAATTCCAGTGCCGCGATTATTCTCGAACTGAAACAGAGGAACACTTGGGATTTTTGATGTTCCGGGAAGTGCTGGGAACTCCTTCTCTGAGTTTAATCCTCCGAGACCAGGAGCTAATTGCTTCGGTTTGGTTGCAACACTTCCAATAGATGTGACTTTCTGAGTCCCGTCAAGGGATACCTTCTGGCCTTTACAACGAACGTTAGGAGAGGAAATGTTCCTCCTCTTCCTATAACTTCTAGGCGCCCTAGTAGATGTTCCCTCTTGTGGGTCATCAGCCTCGCCCTCGTTAGGAGGCAAGTGAGCATAGATGTTTGTTGAGGTTGGTGGTGTAGCTTTCTTTAGCATTTCTGCAAAAGAACGTTCGGATCGTCCAGCAAGGGAACGTTTTAGTTTATCCCCGCGTAGTTTGTACGCGGGACATGCCGAGATATCATGCAGATTTTCTGCACAGTAAGGACACTTCTCAGCATTCTTACTGCACGAATCATCTAGATGATTCTCCCCGCATTTTCCACAGCGGGCCTTATTGCTACAATGGGTGGCAGTGTGACCCAATTGTTTACACTTTGTGCAATTCATGACCCGCGGCACAAACAGACGCACAGGCAGACGAACCTTGTGCAAGAGGACGTAATTTGGCAAAGCGGTACCAGCGAAGGTCAACCGATAAGAGTTTGATTGGGGGTACGTTTTTGAACCATCCCCCGCAACTACTACTGAGTGCAAACGCTTGCACTCGAGTATTTTCACTGGCTGAAGTAAGCGGTCTCTGAAACGGCCAACCCCGTACTGCAGCAGATCCTCGCATGTCAAACTGTCATCGGTGACAACGCCTTCAGACTGTACTTTCACAGCTGGAATATACACGTGATAGTCCTTCGTAAAGTGCTCGCAGCAAGCAATATCGTTTGCCTGCTTTGAGTTAGTCAGCACGACCCTCAGCCTGTCTGAGCGGACCTTTTTTATTTCGATCACAGCCGAGAACCGTTCCGTCAGGTCTTTTGAAATCTGTAATAGATTCAGCGATTTTGTTTTGGGCCGAAAGAAGACCACAAAGGGACCGGTCGAGAGCTCTGGATATTGTTTGGGTCGGGGGAGAGCCTTAGGAGTCGACTCGATCTCCATTTGGCCATCCGGGGAGGAAGCCATCGACACCGTCAATGCACGGGGTCAGCACCCGCGCAGACGGGAAAAAGCCGTAAATGTATCAAAACGGTAGATTTCACTTATCTGTATACTCGTTTCCCACGACGCACCAGTCCAGCTTAAATAGCTGGTTATTGTTCAATCCTCGCTTTACGAACAAAAGGTTGAGGAATGTGGCCTAACGGTTAACACACGCACAAAAGAAAATAAAAGTCCAAACCTCGAAGAGGCAGAGAATGGCAAAATGGCAAAATAACCTTGAACGCGGATTACTGCACTGTACTGTTCTTTTTCCAACAGACCGAAAACAAAACACTTCTATCTCGATCGAGCGATGCGTAGAGACTGTGTATAGTTCAGTCGTTGTGCTGCTCGGTGAAATCTTTTCCACGAATTCTTCCCATGACTTCTGCTTTGCTTGTTTAATCGCTTTTCGGGCTGCCGCTTTCGCTTCCTGAAATCTTTCCAGTGCTCCAGAGTCGTTGGATGTGCGTCGTAGTGCCCTTAGTTGCTTACGTCGCCGCTTAATAGCTATTTTAACTTCTGGGCACCACCAGGGTACCGATTTTGGGCCAACTTTTCCACCACTTTGGGGTATACACTTAGTCGCAGCAGCAATGATTTTCTTGGTGAACCTATCTACATCCCACTCTTCGCCCGGGCATATTGCATTGGCTGTCTCACGCTCATAAGCCTCCCAGTCTGCGTGGTCGTATTTTCATTTTCGTGTTTTTGTCTCAGGTTGTGACCACCCGGGAGTGGATATCACGATAGGAAAATGATCACTGTTGTGCGTGTCGGGAGCAGTTCGCCAGATGAACTTCGGTGCAAGTGATTCGGAACAGAATGTGAGGTCTATGGCTGACATGTTACCTGTTGCTGGGTCGATTCGAGTGGATGAACCGCTGTTCAGGATCACGAGTTTTTTTGTTAGCGTTTCCTCTGTGATGAAGCGACATAGTGCATTCGTTGTTTGTGATCCCCATGCAGGATGATGGGCATTGAAGTCTCCCAGAAGCATAACGGGACCTTCTATGCCTTCTAGGACGTCGTTTAGCGCTTTCTGGCATTGTTGATCGCTGGGTGGTATTTAGATCGATACTACTGTTGCTTGGAACGGTTTGTGGATTCGTACAGCAACAAGCTGTAGATTCGTATTGAGCTCAATGCGTTCAAACGGTATATCGTCACGGATTGCGAGGCCTACGCCGTGTTGCCAGTAGTGTCGGTCGTTGGATTTCAGAAACAGGATGTAGTTTTTATCAATGAAGTTTGCTGTAGCGATGCGTTCATTCACTTTTGTTTCTTGTAGGGCGATTACACAGGGCTCGTAATGTGCAAGAAGTTGTTTGAGCTCATTTGCATTCGTTCGAAGTCCGCGAATGTCCCATTGCAGTGCGAAACATCTATTATCACAACCATCCGTAGTCGTTCGTGTGGATGTGGAATCAGATGATATCCGGCGTGGTGGTATTGGTCGCGATGTGCCTTCACCGGTGGAAAGCCAGGAGGAGAAATGCGAAGGCTGTATATCCGGGTGGTAGGGACAGCCCTCTTCCCCCCGGTCGATCCCTTCATGATGAAGTGGGAAAGCTACTTTCTTCTCTTCTTCCCCAACCCGGTTACTTGTTCGATGCGTGCTGGTCACAACTATAACGGGAGAAACCGCAACAGAATCCGTTCGTAAGTGAGCTGTAATGGGACTGACCTGTGGGACGTCTAGCCCCTCAGTGCCAGCCGCTGTCGTAAAAACTACACTATTATTTCCAGAACTACCGACAGCGACCGGCACTGGGGAAAGACTTTGTGTAGTTTTCGTTGGATGCTTCTTTGGCCATGATCTTGTTGATGGGCCTTCTCCGGGTGAGGGCGGCGAGTGTTGCCAGGAATCCATGTGAAGAGTATTGTCAAATATATCTGAAAAAACGTTTAGCGCAGCAGTATCTGTGAGTGGGTTGGCAAACATAAAACTGACCTGAGAGAGGTCCGGCCCCACAGTGCCAACCGCTGTCGTACTAACTACACTACTATGCTCACGAACACCGACTGCGGTCGGCACTGGGGATAGACTTTGTGTAGTTTTGTTGATCTCCTTTTGTTCGTCGATTGGGATTTTTTTGTTGGCTGGTTCGCATGTTGTAGTGGTGAAATCGGTGTTCCTATCGGCCACAGAGGTGAATTCACTATCAACGGGTTGGGGTATGACGGCCCGGGTAGTTCCTTCATCCTGCTGTGCTTGCGTTGGAAGGAGTACTACACTTTCCTCTCTTCCAAACCGATTTATCTCGTAGTCAGTATTCGTGCGTGGGTTGTCGTTGGTATCCAAACGTTGATGAAAATGAGAATTATCGAAGAGGCTGGCTAGGAGGCGTATCGGTAATCTCAATTTCATCGTCTGAATATTCCATCGTTTCGTAGGTGGTAGTGGTAGCGGTTCTTTTTGGTGGCGGGCTAAAGTTATCCGGTGAGGTTGTCGTTGGTTTGCTGGACTGGGTGTGTTGCTTCTGCGATCTTCCTCGTTTCGAATCCGTATTTATCGCTGGTGAGTTGTTCCTGGATCTCGTTACGGGCCCGATTGCCTGGTTCATTTGCTTCTGTTCTTTGCTGTGCTGCGGTTTTTCTTGGCTGGCGGACTGTTGTTTCATCTGATGGATGTACGCCAACATTTGTTCGATTTTTTCGTCTTTTCGTTTGGTCTCCGCCAGAAGTTTTGCGATCGTTTCGTCCTTCTTCTTCATTGCCAGTTCCAACTCTTTCAGCTTGCTAAGGATCTCATTCGGTTGTGCTGTGGCCTGAGCATAGCTGCCTTTACTTAGATGTTCCGCTCGTTTGCGTGCTTCCGGGAATGTTACATTGTCGCGGATTTTTATTTTTATGACCTCCATTTCTTTTTTATAAACAGGACATTCGCGGCTTGTTGGTTGGTGATCGCCTTCACAATTCCGACAGTACGCAGTTTCTTTACATTTTTCTTCGCCGTGTTGTTATTTCGAGCAATTAAAGCATCGCTGAGGACCAGGACATCGAACGCGTGTATGGCCGTAGTTGAAGCATCCGTAGCAAAGCATCGGGTTCGGGAAGTATGGGCGAGTAGGAACGTGAAGCAAACCGATCTTTATGTATTCCGGGTATGTGGTTTTACAGAAGGTCAAGATTAGCGCTGGCGTATTCACTCTCTTCTCAGCTTCCTTTCTTGTAATTCGCTGTACACGAATCACTCCCTGGCTTATAATTTCTTGTAAAACATCCTTCTCTTCCATCTGAATCAGATCGTAGCAGGAAATTACGCATCTGCTTACGTTCAGATTCGGATGAGCTTCGACCACTACTTCAGTGCCGTCAATGAGCTGGTTCATTTTCTGCAACTTAGCAACTTGGGCAGGATTCCGAACTCGAAGGGTATACCGTGTCCCTTGAGCTTCGGTATTCGCACCTTCGATTGGACCTCCAGCGACAACCTCTACCGATTTACCGATGATGAACGGGTTTCTAGGCAATGGTACACCGTCTTTGCCGGTTAACTGCAGGAACGTCAATTCGCCGAATTTGTTCGTAGGGTCCATGTACTCTGGTAGTCTTCTCGTTCGCGATCCTCCCGGGTCACCGCTACTAGCGGCCGCCATTTTGAATCACACCACCAGACGTTGGAGAATACGCTGTGGCACGGTCACCCGATACCAACCCCAAACGGACAATAAAGGTGAAGAAAAGGAAAGATCTTACCTTATTTGCCCCTTCAACGTCGACTTTTTCGAAGTGTTTTCACACTTTTGGGACACACTGTAGGTAAGCAGAATCGCAACTACCTTTTTTTCGCTTCTACGTTTCCTTTAATGAATAAAACGCGCAAAAAAAACACTTTGCAATTTATTCCTTTTTTCGCCGTTCCAATACTTTTGGCACGCACTGTGGCGTCCAATTCACACTGTACCACTCTCTTCGTCAGATCACAGCAAGAAAAAATATATTTTTCTTTTTTTAAAACTTTTCGTCAATTTTCCAACTTGAAAAAAAACTTGCTTCCAGCCCACCGTCACCGTCACACACGCAGCCGGCACAGCCAGTGAATGAAACTAGCCGGGCGACCGCACTGGCAGCCACAGCGATGGCTGTTTGTTTTGTTTTTATTGCCGCGTGGGTAAACTAAAATGCACTTATTTCAGCCGTTTCTTCGTCGATTTGCACCAATTTTTCGCTGTTAGTCACTTAAGAACCACTTCACTCGTCTTTTTGCACTTGATTGGATCGCGGCGATCGCGAAAAACACGCCAAAAACACCGTGTAAAATTCGAGAACGCGCGCTGTTTAGACCGTACGGAACGGTGTTTCCAACTCAGATGTGAGATATGGGCGATTTTGTCAAAACACAGCAGTTTTTTGCGAATAACTTTTGAAAATTACAATATTGTCCAACAAACTTCACATTTATAGAAAGCTTGTTAAAATACCTTTCTAACAAGCTATAGATTGTCTAAATCCGTGCACGAGCGGCGGAGATATTAAACATTTTGTATTTTTAGTCCTCGCTTATCAATTTCCACTAACTAAAAATGAAATTGTTTCATACAGAGTATTGCTTTACTGGTGTTTTAGGGGCAAAACTAAACCGATTTTGAATATCGGGGTATGAAAACACATCTACGCGATTCAAGGAATTCGATGTTGAGAACATTTTGTGAATTACCTTTATAATAAATGAACTATTTCTCAAAAATCAATATATAAGTTCACTTCAAAGACAAAATAATGTGTTGATAAAGAAACAGTGAGTTCTAGTATTTATCTCTTGGATTAGACATTACGTTCAATCATGAGGTAAATGTTAAATGGTATATCAATACACAGATCAACAAGTAATTCACCTAGTAGTGAGATAAAAGATTTCTCATATAATTATACTCGTGGCGTCACCGAAAGCAACTGTATGTTTGAAGCCCAAAAGTCTAGCGAAAATTTAGCTCTTTTCCTTTTACTACTGACATTAATTATTACAAGAATGAAAGAAATCAATATATCATAATAATATACCTATAAAAATAATGTCACTGCATTAACCATCATTTGCCATTCCTCACACGCCCCCACCCATCTCTCTCTCTCTCTCTCTCTCTCTCTCTCTCTCTCTCTCTCTCTCTCCTTCTCTCTCTGTCTCTCTCTTCTATCGCATCTATCTAGCTATTTCTGTACCCATTTCTAAGTTGTGTTATAAGATCTTCTGCCAATCTGAAATATTTATTAATTGTAATTGCGAAGGTTTGAGAAAACAAAACTATTTTTTGTCTGCTGCTACATCAACTCAATTTTAATTCAGTTGTATTCAAAGCCTGTATCTACACTATAATTAAGGAAATTCATGGCTATATCCGAAAAATGTTTGGCTTAACTGGGTAATATGAAAGTTTGACGATGAAAATTTTCAAAAGAGACATTCCACGTGCGGTATTCAAACTATTCGTATCTCTATTGAATTTCGAATGAAATATATGCTCAAAGACTGAAAGCTGAAGCCAGCAGGATTGGTCTTGCCATCAACGTTTCGAAGACAAAATACATGAAAGGAAGAGGTTCTATAGACGACATTATGAACCTCCCACCCGAGTTCGGATTGACGGCGACGAAATCGAGATGGTCGACGAATTCATGTATTTGGGCTCACTGGTAACCGACGATAATGATAACAGCAGAGAAATTCAAAGACGGATCTTGGCGGGAAATCGTGCCTACTTTGGACTCCGGAGGACGCTCCGGTCGAACAAAATTCGCCGCCGCACGAAGTTGATTATCTACAAGACGCTGATTAAATCGGTGGTCCTCTACGGCCACGACAGCTGGACTATGCTCGTGGAGGACCAACGCGCCGTTGGAGTTTTCAAACGAAAGGTGTTGCGTACCATCTATGGTGGCGTGCAGATGGAAGACGGAACGTGGCGCAGACGAATGAACCATGAGTTGTATCAGCTGCACATTTGTTGTATTGGTACGAACTTTCATGAAAAATAACGGATCAAAGACCAAAAATATCCACAAATCAGATCCAGGAAAAGAAGTCTCCCAAAGTACCCACTCTCGATGAGGGATGCAACTGCAATGTGTCTTCTAACTTATCGTCGTCCATATTTGGATATACTGAGTAGTTTGCACCATTTCTTTTTCACAGTATTGGTCTGTATAGGACTTATTTATCCATATTTTCTGCACGAGAATTCGGAACGAAACAATATGAAAGCTATGAGGATAAATGGAAAGAGACTGCATTGCAATCAACTGAATGCACGGCTTTTATGCTATCGACATAGCCTAGACGTTTTACGCTATTTACTTCAATGCAAATAAAAACTTTGAACTATCTACATGTCTCATTCACGAATCGCATTCTCCCTGTCGTTCTCTGTTCAAGGGGCTGGAAAGCACCTGTGACCTTGTCTCACTTTACTATATTCAATTGCGTGTTAAAATACTGGACCAGTAAATTCTATTCTGTACATAAATCTTTTTTTCGGGAATATGTGACCAAAAAGTAAACTTCGAATTCCAAAGCAAATTGAACGTTCCAGGTTCCTGATAAATAATTAGGGTCCAACAATAAAGTAGAAACACCAGATAATCTTAAAACGACGCCGTCAAGTAAAGAAGCATGAAAACAAAAAGAATAAAACCAAAAAAAATGGAAGCCCTAGAAAGTCCATTGCATATTTATTAGCCTTTTCTCAGAAGATGGGATTTTCAAAACATTTCAAAACTTTTTGATGCAATGGTTCTCAAATTCGTACAATCCGGTTTATTCATTTTCTTAATTCAAAAATGTTTTTAGCTTCAAATATATGACCGCTTCATTTTAATTTATTATTTCATACCGTATCTTTTTATTCGTTTTGTTCATCTGCGTTCATTTTATTCGTTTATTCGTTTATTTTCTTCGTTTCATTCGTTTCATTCTTTGGATTCACTCTGGTCAGTTTATTCTTTTTGTGCATTTTTCTCATATCATTCATTTCATTGTTTTCATTGTATGCATTTTATTAATTTTTTCCAGTTTATTCATTTTGTTCAGTTTCTTCATTTTAATAATCTGACTACTTTTTCAGTTTCAATCATTTCATCAAAATAATTTATTTGATTCAATTTATTTCTTTATATTAATTTATAACCTTTTACCATTGTTCAATTTTTCATTTTAATCAATGCATTTAATTCTGCCAATTTTCTTCTTTTTATTCATTTTATTACTTCAGCTCATTTTGTTTATTTGATTCGTTTGTTTTATTTATGCATTTCATTTATTTTTTACTTTATTCATTTTGTTCATCCATTCTTTTTATTCATTTGATCCATTTCATTAATTTGATTCATTGTATTCACTGGATGAATTAAATCAATTTGATTCATTTGATTAATTTGATTCTTGTAATTCATGTGATTCATTTGATTCATATGATTCATTTGAGTCATTTGATTCATTTGATTCAATTGATTCATTTGATTCAATTGATTCATTTGATTCATTTGATTCGTTTGATTCATTTGATTCATTTGATTCATTTGATTCATTTGATTCACTTGATTCACTTGATTCATTCGATTCATTTGATTCATTTGATTCATTTGATTCATTTGATTCATTTGATTCATTTGATTCATTTGATTTATTTGATTCATTTGATTCATTTGATTCATTTGATTCATTTGATTCATTTGATTCATTTGATTCATTTGATTCATTTGATTCATTTGATTCATTTGATTCATTTGATTCATTTGATTCATTTGATTCATTTGATTCATTTGATTCATTTGATTCATTTGATTCATTTGATTCATTTGATTCATTTGATTCATTTGATTCATTTGATTCATTTGATTCATTTGATTCATTTGATTCATTTGATTCATTTGATTCATTTGATTCATTTGTTTCATTTGATTCATTTGATTCATTTGATTCGTGTGATTCATTTGATTCGTGTAATTCATTCGATTCATGTGATTCATTTGATTCATTTGATTCATTTGATTCATTTGATTCATTTGATTCATTTGATTCATTTGATTCATTTGATTCATTTGATTCATTTGATTCATTTGATTCATTTGATTCATTTGTCTCATTTGAATCATTTGTTTCATTTGATTCATTTTATTCATTTTATTCATTTGGTTCATTTGATTCATTTGATTCATTTGATTCATTTGATTCATTGGATTCATTTGATTCATTTGATTCGTGTGATTCATTTGATTCATTTGATTCATTTGATTCATTTGATTCATTTGATTCATTTGATTCGTTTGATTCATTTGATTCATTTGATTCATTTGATTCATTTGATTCATTTGATTCATTTGATTCATTTGATTCATTTGATTCATTTGATTCATTTGATTCATTTGATTCATTTGATTCATTTGATTCATTTGATTCATTTGATTCATTTGATTCATTTGATTCATTTGATTCATTTGATTCATTTGATTCATTTGATTCATTTGATTCATTTGATTCATTTGATTCATTTGATTCATTTGATTCATTTGATTCATTTGATTCATTTGATTCATTTGATTCATTTGTTTCAATTGATTCATTTGATTCATTTGATTCATTTGATTCATTTGATTCATTTGATTCATTTGATTCATTTGATTCATTTGATTCATTTGATTCATTTGATTCATTTGATTCATTTGATTCATTTGATTCATTTGATTCATTTGATTCATTTGATTCATTTGATTCATTTGATTCATTTGATTCATTTGATTCATTTGATTCATTTGATTCATTTGATTCATTTGATTCATTTGATTCATTTGATTCATTTGATTCATTTGATTCATTTGATTCATTTGATTCATTTGATGCATTTGATGCATTTGATTCATTTGATTCATTTGATTCATTTGATTCATTTGATTCATTTGATTCATTTGATTCATTTGATTCATTTGATTCATTTGATTCATTTGATTCATTTGATTCATTTGATTCATTTGATTCACCGACAGTCTAAGCGGGGATGCGCTGGTAGCTGTTCTATCACGCGCGTGCGACGCCACTATGCCGAGAAAAACACTGCCAAGAAACGGTAGATGCCCGGTATACTGGTGGAGTGCCGAGATTGCAGCTCTACGGTCAGCCTGTCTCAGAGCTAGACGTAGGATGCAAAGAGCTCGCACCGAGGATGCAAGAGAGAACCGCCGTGAAGTGTTTCAAGCTGCGAAATTAGCCCTTAACAAGGCTATTAAAAGCAGCAAGAGAGCGTGTTTCGACAACCTGTGTGAGAGTGCCAACGCGAATCCGTGGGGTGACGCCTACCGGATTGTGATGGCCAAGACCAAAGGGGGCTCCTCACCCCCAGAACGGTCTCCGGACCGGTTGGCAACGATTATCGAAGTACTCTTCCCGTCTCGAGCCACAAGCCCCTGGCCACCTGCACTACGAGACAGTGCGGGCACGGTCGAAATGGTGGTTCCAGTGACGAATGAAGAACTACTCGCAGTGGCTAAATCCCTAGCAATGAACAAAGCTCCAGGGCCGGATGGAGTTCCAAACAACGCTCTCAAGGCAGCGATCATAGCGAACCCGAACATGTTCAGGCTAGCTATGCAGAGATGCCTTGACGAGTGCCGTTTCCCCGATAGATGGAAAAGGCAGAAACTGGTGCTGTTGCCGAAGCCCGGGAAGCCGCCAGGCGACCCATCGGCGTACAGACCAATCTGTCTGATAGACACGACTGGCAAACTGCTTGAGAGGATCATCCTCAACAGGCTCACCCCGTACGCGGAAGGTACGGACGGTCTGTCAAGCAACCAGTTTGGCTGTGGACTGTGGACTTACCCTTCCGAAAGGAAGGGTAAGTCCACAGTGGACGCTCTCAACTCAGTGATAAATACTGCCGAGATAGTGATCCAACGAAAAAGGCGAGGTATTCGATACTGTGCGTTAGTGACACTTGACGTGAAGAACGCATTCAACAGCACAAGCTGGGATGCCATCGCGCTCTCGTTACACCGGCTTAGCCTACCGGTGGGTCTGTACCGGATCCTGGAAAGTTACTTCCAAAACCGCGTACTGCTATACGAGACCGATGCCGGTCAGAAAAGGGTTCCGATTACCGCCGGAGTCCCGCAGGGCTCGATCCTAGGCCCGGTGCTATGGAACCTCATGTATGACGGGGTTCTGAGACTGAAGTTCCCTCCTGGGGTCAAGATCGTCGGCTTTGCCGACGACGTAACCTTGGAGGTCTACGGGGAGTCAATTCCTGAGGTAGAACTAACCGCAGAACACGCGATTAGCACGGTGGAGGAATGGATGAGCGCGAGAGGCCTGGAGCTCGCTCATCATAAGACGGAGGTAGTTATCGTCAACAACCGCAAGTCGGCACAACATGCAGTTATCCATGTGGGAGAAGTCGCGATCACTTCACAGCGAAGTCTGAAGTCTCTCGGAGTCGTTATAGACGACAAGCTGACCTTCGGCAGCCATGTCGACTATACGTGCAAGAGAGCGTCGACTGCTGTTGCGGCACTATCGAGAATGATGTCCAACAGCTCAAAGGTGTGCGCCAGTAGACGTAGGTTACTGGCAGGCGTTGCCGTATCTATCCTCAGGTACGGCGGCCCGTCATGGTCAAGAGCACTGAGGGTAACCAGTTACCTACAGAAACTGGAGAGCACCTACCGCGTGATGTGCCTCAGAGTGATATCTGCCTACCGCACGGTATCACACGATGCATCCTGCGTGATAGCGAGCATGATGCCAGTCGGGCTGGTCATTCGGGAAGATGAGGAGTGCTTTGAGCTACGTGGAAATAGGGGAGCCCGCGAGCGCACCAGGGTGACCTCGGTCGCCAGATGGCAGCGTGAGTGGGACAACTCCTCGAAAGGTAGGTGGACCCACCGGCTGATACCTAGCATATCGAGCTGGGTGGGAAGACCCCATGGGGAAGTTCACTTCCACCTGACACAATTCCTGTCAGGCCATGGCTGTTTCCGTCAGTACCTCCACAGGTTCGGGCACGCGGAGGTCCCAGTCTGCCCGGACTGCCCAGGTGTAGATGAAACTGCCGAACACATACTGTTCGTATGTCATCGGTTCGACGTCGAAAGAAGAGCAATGCTTGACGTCTGTGGCTGGGACACAACCCCGGATACCCTTATCCAGCGGATGTGTCAAACGGTGGAGAAGTGGAACGCAGTCTCGGCTGCTACCATCCAGATTGCCAGTAGGCTACAGGTAATCTGGCGAACCGAGCAACAGACGGCGGGCACAGCTAACTAGTGATTGGTTAGCTGGAGCGAAAAAGGCCAAGCGCAAAATAAGAGAGTGAATGGTCTGTTCATGCCGAGGTAGGTTGGCGCAGCGAATGGCAACCGCGTAAGGGGTAAACCCAGCCACCCCGAAGCAAGACAGAAGAGTGAGTGTATAGGCGTATAAGTGGACTGCCTCATGCCAAGACGGGAGGGTCGTAGCGTAGTATGTTGGAACTAAGCTATCGATGCCTCATGGCGTGGCAGAGGAGTGAAAGGGTGAGCATCCAAGTCAGTCTCACATTGCATGTTAAGGGTGAGCATAAAAGTCAGCCTCACAGGTTGGTAGAGGCTAGCACAAAAGTCAGCCTAGCAAGGAATGAAAAAGGTGAGCACAAAAGTCAGCCTCGCATGGTATGTCAGAAGTGGGGCCTAAGAAAAATGTCCCACATGGGATGCCAGAGGGAGTGACAAAGGTACAATAGAGTGGCACGATTGAGAGTGAATCAGGTGATAGGGTGAGCACCCAAGTCAGCCTCACATGGATGGGTAGGGCGAGCACAAAAGTAAGCCTAGCAAGGAATGAGTAAGGTGAGCACACAAGTCAGCCTCGCATGGAACGTAAAAGGTGAGCACAAAAGTCAGCCTCATGTGGGAGTGTTTGAGAGTGAATCAAAGTGTGATTGAGAGAGCACCCAAGTAAGCCTCATACAGGATGTATGATCGCGTGAGTGAGAGTGAATGAGTACAATTAGTACAGCCATCCCCCCAGAAGTAATACCGAGAGGTAGTTCCTGGGAGGAATGATGGCGGAGCCCAATGGAGTTTAGTCGGTATTAATGGCTGGTCACCATTCGAGTCCGACACGCCCCCAGTGCACCCCGTGTGGTAGATTGGACCCTACCGTTAGCACGTGTACTGGGCTAGGACATAAAGGTCTTCTCCATTGTAAAAAAAAAAAAAACGTACATACATACATACATACATACATACATACATACATACATACATACATACATACATACATACATACATACATACATACATACATACACACATACATACATACATACATACATACATACATACATACATACATACATACATACATACATACATACATACATACATACATACATACATACATACATACATACATACACACATACATACATACATACATACATACATACATACATACATACATACATACATACAGACATACATACATACATACATACATACATACATACATACATACATACATACATACATACATACATACATACATACATACATACATACATACATACATACATACATACATACATACATACTTGGGGGGCAGCAGGGACAGGAAGGACAGGAGTCTAGGGGCCTAACGAACCCCCCCCCCACAGCCCTACTGCGAGTTGGGGAGTACTGCTAGGATATGGTGGGGCTAAGATTGGGCTCTTCTGAACCTCTAAAAAAAGCCATAACTCCGAAAGCAGCTCCGACGAAGCGAGTCTGTGCCGCTTCTGCTAAGATCCTAAGATTCCAATAATCTAAGATCTGGGCAATAAAAGCACTCTAGCCCAACCGGAGTGCCAACCGGCACATCAGGATCGACGCCAGTAACATCTTGATTATGGTATACTGGCCATGGCGAACGGCAACGGACAGGACACGGATGACGAAAAGGATGGCGACTTAGGGCTGACAGGCGTGCTGTTCTACTCCCTGAGTAAGGAAGGATGACACCGACTTGAAATGGCGAGTGGGCTAACAGCATGGCTGCCTCCGTTCCAACAAAACCCTGGCAGGTCTCCGGGTACGTTCGAAACTCGCCATCATTTGGTTGGTGGTACTAGGTTCGGTTGAAGCATTCCCGATTTACGCCGATCCGGCTCTGAACACTACTCCCCATGAGAGATGGTGTCAACCCTTGCATGACCTAACTGCTGCTTTTCGGCAGCATAGATAATCATGGGATCGCGAGAGGCGACTATGTGCAGCGAGTGGAGATAGCGGCCCGGAGTTGGGACCCAATAAAATAAAATGGAGAAACAACAAGCAACCGATATAAATGGAGCAGGCACGGCAAATCCGTTTGCCAGAGGTGGGTTGGTGAGGTCACCACCACCAATAGTAGCTGAAGTCACCCAGCAAGAGCAGGAGGAGGGGAAGCCGAAGCAATAGCAACAGCAGCAACAAAAACAGCCGGAGCAGAGCGGAAGGAGTTACACCCCATAAACGCCAAAGATAGTGGTAGCGAGGCACTTGGTGGAGGAGCTCCACAAGTTCGTGGACATGAGAAACAATGTCCACAAAGACATTAAGGAGATGGTCATCAAAATCCGGAAGGCGCTACTGTCTGCCGTGAAAGAGTACGATACGGCAACGCAGAGGGCTGATTCAGCTGAGCGAGCATCCGCGTCGGCTAAGGCCACTGTCCTCCTAGCCCCTCCGAAACAGGGTAAGGAGAGGCAGATTGGAGTGGAGTACACGCCAGTTCCCATAACTCCAAAGAGGACAAGATCCTCACCAGGAGAAGAAAGACCAGGCGGGTCAAAGAGGCAGACGCTCGAGGATGCTGTTGCTGCCGAAGAAAAGGACGCCACCTTACAGGGTGAAAGCTGGAGCACCGTTGTAGGTCGGAAGGAGAAACGCGGGAAACAGCAAAAAAAGAAGGAGGAGCGAAAAGGGGAGCAGAAGAGGAAATCAGAACCCTCGGCTCGTCAGAAGGCGCCTAAGGGAGAAGCCGTGCTCGTCAAAGCAAATGACGAGACTACGTACGCCGCACTGCTCAAAAAGGTCAGAGAGGACCCGGAGCTGAAAGATTTGGGGGAAAACGTGTTAAGAGTCAGGCGTACCCAAAAAAATGAGATGCTCCTCGAGCTTAAAAAGAATACTACGACTAGTAGCTCTGCCTTGCAGGAGACTATAACTAAATCAATGGGTGGAAAGGCAGAAGTTAAAGCCTTAAGCCCGGAGATGGTAATCGTGTGCAAAGACCTCGACGAAATAACGACGGAAGACGAGCTGAGAGGTGCTATGAAGCAGCAGTGCAAACTGGGCGAGGTGCACATGACGATCCGGTTAAGGAAGGGATACGGAGGAACGCAGATAGCGATGATACGTTTACCGGTAACCGCTGCAGACAAGGCACTGGAGGTAGGTAAGGTTACAGTTGGATGGTCGAGATGCCTACTGAGAGCCGCCCCACGAGTAAACAAACAAGCAGAGAAATGCTTAAAATGTTTAGGCTTTGGACATTTAGCAGGGGCTTGCAAAGGCCCGGACAGATCCGGGATGTGCTGGAAATGCGGAGAGACGGGCCATCTTGCGAGAGACTGCACGCAGAGGTCGAAGTGCTTGCTTTGCACCCCAGCGGAAGGAAACGACCATCAGACGGGTGGCTTTAAATGCCCAGCGTACAAGAAGGCGACTGCAGGCCAACGGTGATGGACATAACCCAGATAAACCTGAATCACTGTGATACCGCACAGCAACTGTTGTGGCAGTCTACAACAGAAACTATGTGCGATGTCGCTTTGATCGCAGAGCCTTATCAAGTCCCCCCTAATAACGGTAACTGGGTGGCGGATAGATCAGGAACCGCAGCGATACAAGTAATGGGAAGATTCCCTATCCAAGAAGTGGTAGAACGTTCCTATGAGGGTTTCGTGATAGCCAAAATCAACGGCATCTTCGTATGTAGCTGTTACGCTCCCCCAAGGTGGACAGTAGAGCAGTTCAGCCTAATGCTGGAGCAGTTAACCGAGCAGTTGATCGATCGGAAGCCGGTAGTCATTGGTGGTGACTTCAACGCCTGGGCTGTGGAATGGGGCAGCAGAGTAACCAACACAAGAGGGTGTATCCTGCAGGAAGCTCTAGCGAAGTTAGACGTACGATTGTGCAATGAAGGCTCTGTTAGTACATTTCGGAGAGACGGGAGGGAGTCCATCATAGACGTCACATTCTGTAGTCCCTCATTGACGGCAAACATGGATTGGAGAGTATGCGAAACGTATACGCATAGTGACCACCAGGAGATTCGCTACCGTATCAGCCAACGGAACCCCGCGGCAGTACAGAGAAGGGTGACCGGCGAACGAAAGTGGAAGACGAAAGCCTTCAACAAAGACCTCTTTGTTGAGGCACTTCGGCCGAACGGCGGGACCGAGAACGTGGATGCGGCTGACCTAACAAGAAGGATTGTGGTGGCTTGTGACGCCACAATGCCGTGAAAACTGGAACCACGCAACAAACGGCGTCCAGCTTACTGGTGGAGCGAGACGCTTAGTACGTTACGCGCTGCTTGTCTCAGAGCCAGAAGGCGGGCCCAAAGAGCAAGGTCGGAACCAGATAGAGAAGAGCATAAGGCATCGTTTCGGGAAGCTAGGGCCGCTCTAAAACGGGAGATCAGACTTAGCAAGTCAGAGTGCCACAAGGAGCTATGCCGAGAAGTAGACGCCAATCCCTGGGGTGACGCATACCGAGTCGTGATGGCGAAAATGAAGGGTCCGACGACGCCAGCCGAAATGTGTCCGAGCAAGCTGAAGATAATCGTCGAGGGTCTTTTCCCGAAGCACGATCCAACTATATGGCCACCGTCACCGCACGGCGAGGAAGAAGGAACAAACATGGATCGGCAAGTGACTAACGACGAGCTAGTAGAAGCATCGAAGCGCCTAAAACCAAAGAAAGCCCCTGGTCCGGATGGAATACCAAACGTGGTACTGAAAGCTGCGATCCTGGCATATCCGGACATGTTCAGGATAGTGATGCAGAAGTGCCTAAACGAAGGCAACTTCCCCGAAATGTGGAAGGTCCAGAAGCTGGTGTTGCTGCCGAAGCCAGGGAAGCCACCTGGCGACCCGACCTCGTACAGACCCATATGCCTGCTGGATACACTCGGAAAACTCCTGGAAAGGATCATTCTTAACAGGTTGACGAAATTCACGGAAGGTGAGCGCGGACTGTCCAAGATGCAGTTTGGTTTCCGCAAAGGAGCATCGACAGTGGATGCAATTCAGATAGTGCACGAGAGTGCCGAGAAGTCATCTAAACAGAAGCGAAGAGGAGATCGATACTGCGCTGTGGTCACGATAGATGTGAAGAACGCGTTCAACAGTGCCAGCTGGGAAGCCATCGCTGCATCGCTGCATAGAATGAGGGTTCCCGACTATCTGTGCCAGATCCTGAAGAGCTACTTTCAGAGCAGAGTGCTACTGTACGAGACGAGCGAAGGACAGAAGTCATTGCGTGTCACAGCGGGCGTACCTCAGGGCTCTATTCTCGGTCCAACCCTTTGGAACGGGATGTACGATGGGGTGTTAACGCTGCAGATGCCTAGGAAAGTGAAAATCGTAGGTTTCGCGGACGACGTGTCACTAACGGTGATGGGTGAGACACTTGAAGAAGTGGAGGTGTCGGTGACGGAGACAATAGACGCGATCGAGAGCTGGATGAACGGGGTCAAGCTGCAAATAGCTCACCACAAGACGGAGGTGTTGTTGGTCAGTAACTGCAGATCGGTCCAACGGATGCAGATCGACGTCGGAGGGCACGTGATTGCATCGAAACGTGCATTGAAGCAATTGGGAGTTATAATCGACGACCGGTTGAGCTTCAACAACCACGTTGATTACGCCTGTGAAAAGTCGGCGAAGGCAACGAACGCAATAGCGAGAATCATGCCAAACGTCGGCGGTCCGAGAAGCAGCACGAGACGTCTGCTATCTACTGTTTCGTCATCGATACTCCGATATGGGGTTCCTGCCTGGAGTGCTGCGCTGAAAACCAAGCGGAACCGTGAAAAGCTAAACAGGACATTCCGACTGATGGCCGTACGAGTCGCGAGTGCCTACAGAACAATATCGTCGGAGGCAGTATGCGTTATCGCCGGGATGATCCCCATCTGCATTACCCTGGCGGAGGACGTGGAATGCTATCAGCGGAGAAATGCACGTAACGCTAGGAGACAGGTTCGAGCGGACTCGTTGGCTAAATGGCAACAGGAGTGGGACAACGCGGAGAAAGGAAGGTGGACCCACCGACTCATCCCAAATGTATCGGTCTGGGTACATAGGAAGCATGGAGAGGTGAACTTCCATTTGACGCAGTTTTTGTCCAGGCACGGATGCTTCCGGAAGTACTTGCATCGGTTTGGACATGCTTCGTCACCCCTTTGCCCGGGTTGTGCGACCGTGTAGGAGACACCGGAACACGTGGTCTTCGAATGCCCTAGATTCGAAGAAGTTCGTAGGGGTATACCTGGTATGACAGCGGACAATATCGTCGAAGAGATGTGCCGTGACGAACATACCTGGGACGCTGTCAACAGAGTGGTCTCGAGCATACTCTCCGAGTTGCAGAGGAAGTGGCGTAGAGACCAACAAGAAACCGCAAATCGGGTTTCGAGAGAAATTCCGCCGCCGGGGAACTCTCCAACTGTGTAGACTAGGTCCACCGCCGGGGACCAGTTGAGTAGTGCGTGATGTAGCACCGAGTTGGGTCGTCGGGGCGCCTGGGAACCGGACGTCAAGCTTCACCGGAATCGCTGAACCGACCTCGACATCCTTCCGGGTAGCTCGTGAGTAGGCTATATCCACCGCCGGGGATTGGACCGAGTAGACCGCGTCGCAGAGCTAGCAGTGGGTCGTTGGGGCGCCGGTGAACCGGAAGTTACGCTCCTACCGGACTCGCCGGATAGACCTCAGCACCTACTGTATGGCCCGTTGAGTAGGCTAGATCCACCGCCGGGGACTAGATCGAGTAGATCGGGCGAAACGGAACGAGAGGAAGCCAAAGAGCTCATGAAATTGTGGTGCTAAAACAAAAGAAGAATCGGTACCGGGGGAGCCTCCTTCGCCGGGGAACTCTCCGTCGGCGTAAGCTAGATCCACCGCCGGGGACTAGACTGAGTAGACCGCGACGAAATACCACCAGTCGCAGGTCGTCGGGGCATCAGCGAACCGGACGCTCTGCTCCACCGGAATCGCCGAACTGACCTCGACATCTGGTTGGTTGGCTCGGTTTCGGGAGAACTTCTCTCGCCGGGGAATTCTCCGTCGGAGTAGGCTAGGTCCATCGTCGGGGACTAGACCGAGTAGTTCGCGAACAAGTCTGGTGCTCAAAGAGTAAACGGCGTTGAATGGTGCGAGAAGGGAGTTGCGGTGCTAACCGGCACAAGCGAGCCGCAGGGCTCGGTGAATTAGACAGTCAGAAGTTTGCCGCTCAGACTGTACTCGTAGGGGAGGAGTACTAAGCCTCGACTCACAGCCAGCTTTCCGACTGCCATGCAGAGCTTGCCAGTCTGTGTGGATGGTAGAGAATTGGTGGTGTGTAGAGGAGTGGGGCTGTCACCCTACGGAAGAAACGAACTAGTAACTAGTTGAATTAGAGTGCGTGCTATGCACATAAAAACCCCTCCCCAAAGTAATGCCGTAAGGTAGTGCCGGGGAGGAATCAGGTTCTGGGCAAGAGCAGTGGTTTTTAGCGGGTCGGGTGATGGCAGCCCAAACCCGTTCCCTGACAATGGGGTTTTTGTACATTTTTCCTCACTCAGGGTTTTTCTGAAAATTTTTTTACTGCTCTCAAAAAAAAAAAAAAAACATACATACATACATACATACATACATACATACATACATACATACACACAGATATTTTGCGATCTCGGCGAACTGAGTCGAATGTTATATGAGACTTGGCCCTCCGGTCCTCGGTTAGAAAGTCGGTTTTTGGAACAATTGCATAACCTTTCTATATGAGAAAGGCAAAAGAATGATATTTAATTAGCTTAATCAGCATGAGTTCAATGTTATCTTCATGTGATTATATTTTGAAATGTTGGTGGAATAGGTTTGAAAGTGGAGGGAATGGGGGGTTAGTAGAGTGGGAGTGGGGGATGCGTCAGAAATCCTTCATCTTATTTCGGTATACGGGGTGGATGAAGGAAATGCGGGCGTGAGGGTGGTCCAAGGGGAGGGGAGTGATGAAGGAGGGAGGTGTAAGGGCAAGGCGAGGGGGGGGAGAGGCAGTGACGCAATACTCAAATGCATATTTTGCCTTTCATTTGAAACTTGGTTTGAGAATTTCGGTTCAGTCATCACCGAAGAACCGATGTGACTTTAATTGTGGAATATGCCCGGAATTCCGGACTTCCGGAATCGTCGATAGTGGACAATATATTCAAAGAATGTTTGATTGACAATCAGTGATCTAGATCTGCGATTAGAAGTAATTTGGTGACCATTTCAATAGTTTTTAGCCTCTGAGGTATTACGATTGTGCCGATTTATATGGGAAATTCCAGTGTATCCTTACTAACACCCCTGTAACTCCGGAAGCAAGAGTCAGAACCGAATGAAATTCAGCAGCAGTCAATGGCATTACTGTATCTTTCATTTGCAATCAAGTTTGTAAAAATCGATAGAGAATTCGTTGGGGAATGGGTGTGATATTAGCTTAGGAACTTGGCGGGTTCCCCGGGGGCGTCATGAACCGTCATAGGTGGCCAATGTGGTCAAAGCTGCTTTGATTGATCATTAGTGATCCAGACCCGCAAACTAGAGTAATGTTACATCAATTTTAATATGTTTTACATCATTTGAACATCATGGTGGTACCAGTTTATATGGGAATTTGCTGTGTGACCGCACTCTTCAACCCGTAACTCCGGAACCGGAAGTCGGATCAACTAAAAATTCAATAGCAGCTTATGGGAGCGTTATACCTTTCAGATGAAACTAAGTTTGCGAAAATCGGTTTAGCCATCTCTGAGAAAATTGTGTGAGGTTAAATGACACATACACACACACATACATACACACACAGACATTTGCCGAACTCGACGAACTGAAACGAATGGTATATGTCACTCGGCCCTCCGGACCTCCGTTAAAAAGTCGGTTTTCAGAGCAATTGCAATACCTTTCTATTGAGAAAGGCAAAAAGGTGCGAAATCGGCAATCCCAAAAAGTCGATTTTCATAAAAAAAAATTTTTTCGAGATAACATAAAATCTCGACGATTCATGCATTTTAAAAATGTTTGGCATCAAAAACACGAATTTGATTTCTGAAATTTCATGGGGTCCCCCCTTTGAAAAAAAAAAATGATTTCCGGCTTTTATGGGAATTTCATATGTGACCGGATGGATTAGTCTATATTTTCGGACGCATCTAAGCGATCCGTACGAAATTTTATAGACATCTGTGTGGATACTATAGCTATCATTTGGGACTAAGTTTGTGAAAATCGGCCCAACCATTTCCGGGAAACTGATGTGAGTTCGTCAATTTTGAACCGCTTTTCCCGGGCACTTCCGGAACCGTCTATGGTGGTCAATGTAGTCAACGAAAGTTTGGTTGGCCGTCGGTGACCTAGAACAGCAAATTTAAGTTGTTTGAGAGACATTTTAGCGAAATTTTTACCTTTTTTGCTTTCATCGGAGTATCGGTTTGAATCGCAATTTGCTATGTGATCGCACGCCACAACCTGTAACTCCGGAACCGGAAGTCAGATCGTGATGAAATTAAATAACCATTTACGAAGGCGCAACACCTTTCATTTGAGACTATGTTTGGTTGAATCGGTCTAGCCATCACCGAGAAACCGATGTGACTGTTATTCTGAATTTGGATACTTCCGCCGGGGCTTCCAGAACCGATGATGGTGGCCAATGTTGCCAAAAAGACTTTGAATGGATGTTAGTGACCTAATACTACAAATCGAAGCAGTTGTGGTCATATTTTGGAAAAATTTTCACCATTATGCATTCATTGCAGAATTTATTAAAATCGACATTTTCTGCGTGATCGTTCTCACCACCCTGTAATTCCGGAACCAGAAGTCGGATCCATCAGAAATTCAATAGCAGCCTATGGGAACGTTGTATCTTTCATTTGAGACTAAGTTTGTCAAAAACGGTTCAGCCAGCTCTGAGAAAAATGAGTGAAATTTTTGGTCACATGCACACACACAGACGCACATACACACACATACACACATACATACACACGCTCAGACATTTGCCGAACTCGACGAACTGAATCGAATGGTATATGCCACTCGGCTCTCCGGGCCTCCGTTAAAAAGTTGGTTTTCAGAGCAATTGCAATACCTTTCTATTGAGAAAGGCAAAAATTTTACCTTTTTACATTCATCGCAGAATTCGTTAGAATCGAGATTTGCTGCGTGATCGTACGTATCACCCTGTAATTCATGAACCAGAACTCGGATCCACACAAAATTCAACAGCAGCTGATGGACCTTCCATTTAAAATCAAGTTTGTCAAAATCGGTTCAGAAAATTCCGAGAAACCGATGTGGACAAATCAACAAATTTTGTTTTGTAACCATACTCTTCAACTCGTAATCCGGAACAAGATGTCGGTTGAAAATGAAATTCAATAGCAACCTATGAGAATAGTATACCTTTCATATGAATCTTAGTTTGTAAAAATCGGTTCAACCATCTCCGAAAAACTGATGTGGACATTTTGTTAACAAATCCGCACATACACACACATACATACATACATACATACATACATACATACATACATACATACATACATACATACATACATACATACATACATACATACATACATACATACATACATTCATACATACATTGATTACCACGTTGATTTCGCCTGTGAAAAGTCGGCGAAGGCAACGAACGCAATAGCGAGGATCATGCCAAACGTCGGCGGTCCGAGAAGCAGCACGAGACGTCTGCTATCTACTGTTTCGTCATCGATACTCCGATATGGGGTTCCTGCCTGGAGTGCTGCGCTGAAAACCAAGCGGAACCGTGAAAAGCTAAACAGGACATTCCGACTGATGGCCGTACGAGTCGCGAGTGCCTACAGAACAATATCGTCGGAGGCAGTATGCGTTATCGCCGGGATGATCCCCATCTGCATTACCCTGGCGGAGGACGTGGAATGCTATCAGCGGAGAAATGCACGTAACGCTAGGAGACAGGTTCGAGCGGACTCGTTGGCTAAATGGCAACAGGAGTGGGACAACGCGGAGAAAGGAAGGTGGACCCACCGACTCATCCCAAATGTATCGGCCTGGGTACATAGGAAGCATGGAGAAGTGAACTTCCATTTGACACAGTTTTTGTCCGGGCACGGATGCTTCCGGAAGTACTTGCATCGGTTTGGACATGCTTCGTCACCCCTTTGCCCGGGTTGTGCGACCGTGCAGGAGACACCGGAACACGTGGTCTTCGAATGCCCTAGATTCGAAGAAGTTCGTAGGGGTATACCTGGTATGACAGCGGACAATATCGTCGAAGAGATGTGCCGTGACGAACATACCTGGGACGCTGTCAACAGAGTGGTCTCGAGCATACTCTCCGAGTTGCAGAGGAAGTGGCGTAGAGACCAACAAGAAACCGCAAATCGGGTTTCGAGAGAAATTCCGCCGCCGGGGAACTCTCCAACTGTGTAGACTAGGTCCACCGCCGGGGACCAGTTGAGTAGTGCGTGATGTAGCACCGAGTTGGGTCGTCGGGGCGCCTGAGAACCGGACGTCAAGCTTCACCGGAATCGCTGAACCGACCTCGACATCCTTCCGGGTAGCTCGTGAGTAGGCTATATCCACCGCCGGGGATTGGACCGAGTAGACCGCGTCGCTGAGCTAGCAGTGAGTCGTTGGGGCGCCGGTGAACCGGAAGTTACGCTCCAACCGGAATCGCCGGATAGACCTCAGCACCTACTGTATGGCCCGTTGAGTAGGCTAGATCCACCGCCGGGGACTAGATCGAGTAGATCGGGCGAAACGGAACGAGAGGAAGCCAAAGAGCTCATGAAATTGTGGTGCTAAAGCAAAAGAAGAATCGGTACCGGGGGAGCCTCCTTCGCCGGGGAACTCTCCGTCGGCGTAAGCTAGATCCACCGCCGGGGACTAGACTGAGTAGACCGCGACGAAATACCACCAGTCGCAGGTCGTCGGGGCATCAGCGAACCGGACGCTCTGCTCCACCGGAATCGCCGAACTGACCTCGACATCTGGTTGGTTGGCTCGGTTTCGGGAGAACTTCTCTCGCCGGGGAATTCTCCGTCGGAGTAGGCTAGGTCCATCGTCGGGGACTAGACCGAGTAGTTCGCGAACAAGTCTGGTGCTCAAAGAGTAAACGGCGTTGAATGGTGCGAGCAGGGAGTTGCCGTGCTAACCGGCACAAGCGAGCCGCAGGGCTCGGTGAAATAGACAGTCAGAAGTTTGCCGCTCAGACTGTACTCGTAGGGGAGGAGCACTAAGCCTCGACTCACAGCCAGCCTTCCGACTGCCATGCAGAGCTTGCCAGTCTGTGTGGATGGTAGAGAATTGGTGGTGTGTAGAGGAGTGGGGCTGTCACCCTACGGAAGAAACGAACTAGTAAGTAGTTGAATTAGAGTGCGTGCTATGCACATAAAAACCCCTCCCCGAAGTAATGCCGTAAGGTAGTGCCGGGGAGGAATCAGGTTCTGGGCAAGAGCAGTGGTTTTTAGCGGGTCGGGTGATGGCAGCCCAAACCCGTTCCCTGACAATGGGGTTTTTGTACATTTTTCCTCACTCAGGGTTTTTCTGAAAATTTTTTTACTGCTCTCAAAAAAAAAAAAAAAAACATACATACATACATACATACATACATACATACATACATACATACATACATTCATACATACATACATACATACATACATTCATACATACATACATACATACATACATACATACATACATACATACATACATACATACATACATACATACATACATACATACATACATACATACATACATACATACATACATACATACATATATACATACATACATACATACATACATACATACATACATACATACATACATACATACATACATACATACATACATACATACATACATACATACATACATACATACATACATACATACATACATACATACATACATACATACATACATACATACATACATACATACATACATACATACATACATACATACATACATACATACATACATACATACATACATACATACATACATACATACATACATACATACATACATACATACATACATACATACATACATACATACATACATACATACATACATACATACATACATACATACATACATACATACATACATACATACATACATACATACATACATACATACATACATACATACATACATACATACATACATACATACATACATACATACATACATACATACATACATACATACATACATACATACATACATACATACATACATACATACATACATACATACATACATACATACATACATACATACATACATACATACATACATACATACATACATACATACATACATACATACATACATACATACATACATACATACATACATACATACATACATACATACAGACATACAGACATACAGACATACAGACATACATACATACATACATACATACATACATACATACATAACTCCGCTAGCGAATGACGGATCTCAATAGTAGCATGTCTGTAATAACATACGTACATGGAACTATTGAGAACCAGAGCTACAGGTCCAAAGCCCTGGTAAAGGAGGATGGTTGTGATGATCCGGGCCGAGATCACCACGTAAAGCAAGGTAGGGCATAACCCCAATTCCAAGGCGTGAAGCGACCCGTGCCGAGGGATGAGTGATCGAGGGGGTGAAAAAGATGCTCGATCGTTAACGGAGCCTGTGGGGTACCTGGGCAACCCCCACAGTAAGCGTCCCTTACCACGCTAATGCGGAGCTCTGGCGTGGCGGACATATATTTCTCGCGCTACTCGTGGGAATTTTCATGGAGCAAAATAAAAATAAAAATAAACAGACGGAGGTGCCAAACCCCTTCGCAAGAGGTGGTTTGGCGAGGTCTCCCCCCCGTGGGGAGAGTAGTGGAACGATGAGTGCTGTACTCGAAAGCACCAGTGACCCCCCAGCAGCGGTAGGCAATACCCCTACCAATGCATCGGAGGGGCCAATAGCTGCGATGCGCAAAGTAGCGAAGCAACTCGATGCTATAATCGACTTCGCTAGCGCAAAGCAGAACATAGCCAAGGAGTTGAAGTTGAGCCTTCTGGAGCTCCGGAAAGCTGTTCGTGTCGCAAGACAGGAACAGCAGGCATATGTTGAGAGGGTGGAATGTCGGGAGAGGCCCGACAGAGAAACCCAGACAGTGGCCTCCAATAGGGAGGAAAGAGAGAAGGTTAATAGAGGTTCACAGACAGTGGCCTTTACCTTCTATGGAGCAGCCACGTCGATCGGAGCGGCGACCGAGTTCCCCTCGAAGGGAAAGGGAAAGGGCAATCGCAAGACGGCATCGAATGCGAAGCGCCCTAGGAAGTCGCCAGGAGAGGGTGCCAAAACCGACACCACTCGGCGTGCAACCGTCAAGGTCAAACGCCGCCTGGGTGAGGTAAGCGAGGGCGAGAGTGACCTCGCTGTGGAGAGCGATGGTACCAGCAACCCGACACGACCGGGGCAGGGGGGCTCAAACCCCTGGACGCTGGTTACCAAGAAAAAGCCGGCACCGAAACCGGAGGTACCGCGGCCTGCGAGGAAGGCCAAGGACAGAGGCGAAGCCTTGTGGTTAAAAACCGACAAGGACAAATACGCAGATGTCCTTAAATCGATGAAGGCGGCCGAAAGCCTCTCGGCCCTTGGGCAGGATGTGCGTAGCGTAAGACGCACCAACACGGGAGAGATGCTCCTGGTGCTGAAGCGAGGCGCACAATCAAGTGCAGTATATAAGGCCTTGGCCCAAGAGGTCCTTGGCGAGGGCGCCCAAATCAGGTCGCTAGGTGCGGAAACAACTCTCCAGGGCAAGCACTTGGACGAGTTCGCGACCGCAGAAGACGTTGTCGCAGCCGTCAAGGAGCACTGCGGCGTCACAATCGAGCGGGCCTCTGTGCGATTGAGGGACGGACCCTCTGGCACCCAAGTAGCCTACCTCAGGCTACTCAATGCGGATGCCAAAAAGGTAACCGAGAAAGGGAAGCTGAAGATCGGCTGGTCGGTATGCCCTATTAGTATACCCCAGCCGCCTTCAGTGGACAGGTGCTATCGGTGCCTAGAATCCGGCCATAAAGCTTACGAATGCAAAGGCCTAGACAGGAGTAAGCTATGTCGTCGATGCGGCGAGGAGGGGCATAAAGAGCGGGGGTGCACTAAGGCATATAAGTGCCTTATCTGCACCTCTAAGAAGCAAGCCCATAAACATGCTATGGGCGGACCTTCGTGTCCCTTCGGCGAGTTAAATAAGAAGAAGCCGTGAGAGTCACACAGCTAAATCTTAACCATTGTGCAGCAGCCCAACAGCTGCTGTGGCAGTCGGTCTCGGAGTCGAGGACAGATGTCGCCCTCTTATCAGACCCGTACAGCATCCCTGCCGGCAACGGCAATTGGGTGTCGGACGGGTCTGGAATGGTGGCAATCTGTACAACGGGAAGGTTCCCGGTTCAAGAGGTAATACACCCCTCCGCCGAGGGTGTGGCGATTGCCAAGATCAATGGTGTGTTCTATTGCAGCTGCTACGCCCCACCAAGGTGGCCAATAGAACAGTTCTACCAGATGATCGACAGGCTCTCGTCGGACCTCGTGGGCCGGAAACCGGTAGTAATAGCGGGAGACTTCAACGCTTGGGCAGTGGAGTGGGGCAGCCGCTGTACAAATAGCAGGGGTCAAGCGCTAATGGAAGCGTTTGCGAAACTCGATACTGTGCTAGCTAATGATGGCTCCGCTAGTACATTCCGTAGAAACGGAGTGGAGGCGTGGATTGATTTGACCTTTGCCAGCCCGAGTCTGGCTCCAGGCATGGAATGGAGGGTAGACGAAGGCTACACCCATAGTGATCATTTAGCAATCCGCTTTAAGATCAACTATGGTGTGCAGCATCCGAGGGCGGGAGATCCCTGTCAGGTACGCGGGTGGAAGTCCAATCACTTCGACAGCGAAGCTTTCACCGCGGCCCTGGGACTGGAGGCCAACACCGACAGTCTAAGCGGGGATGCGCTGGTAGCTGTTCTATCACGCGCGTGCGACGCCACTATGCCGAGAAAAACACTGCCAAGAAACGGTAGATGCCCGGTATACTGGTGGAGTGCCGAGATTGCAGCTCTACGGTCAGCCTGTCTCAGAGCTAGACGTAGGATGCAAAGAGCTCGCACCGAGGATGCAAGAGAGAACCGCCGTGAAGTGTTTCGAGCTGCGAAATTAGCCCTTAACAAGGCTATTAAAAGCAGCAAGAGAGCGTGTTTCGACAACCTGTGTGAGAGTGCCAACGCGAATCCGTGGGGTGACGCATACCGGATTGTGATGGCCAAGACCAAAGGGGGCTCCTCACCCCCAGAACGGTCTCCGGACCGGTTGGCAACGATTATCGAAGTACTCTTCCCGTCTCGAGCCACAAGCCCCTGGCCACCTGCACTACGAGACAGTGCGGGCACGGTCGAAATGGTGGCTCCAGTGACGAACGAAGAACTACTCGCAGTGGCTAAATCCCTAGCAATGAACAAAGCTCCAGGGCCGGATGGAGTCCCGAACAACGCTCTCAAGGCAGCGATCATAGCGAACCCGAACATGTTCAGGCTAGCTATGCAGAGATGCCTTGACGAGTGCCGTTTCCCCGATAGATGGAAAAGGCAGAAACTGGTGCTGTTGCCGAAGCCCGGGAAGCCGCCAGGCGACCCATCGGCGTACAGACCAATCTGTCTGATAGACACGACTGGCAAACTGCTTGAGAGGATCATCCTCAACAGGCTCACCCCGTACGCGGAAGGTACGGACGGTCTGTCAAGCAACCAGTTTGGCTTTCGGAAGGGTAAGTCCACAGTGGACGCTCTCAACTCAGTGATAAATACTGCCGAGATAGCGATCCAACGAAAAAGGCGAGGTATTCGATACTGTGCGTTAGTGACACTTGACGTGAAGAATGCATTCAACAGCGCAAGCTGGGATGCCATCGCGCTCTCGTTACACCGGCTTAGCCTACCGGTGGGTCTGTACCGGATCCTGGAAAGTTACTTCCAAAACCGCGTACTGCTATACGAGACCGATGCCGGTCAGAAAAGGGTTCCGATTACCGCCAGAGTCCCGCAGGGCTCGATCCTAGGCCCGGTGCTATGGAACCTCATGTATGACGGGGTTCTGAGACTGAAGTTCCCTCCTGGGGTCAAGATCGTCGGCTTTGCCGACGACGTAACCTTGGAGGTCTACGGGGAGTCAATTCCTGAGGTAGAACTAACCGCAGAACACGCGATTAGCACGGTGGAGGAATGGATGAGCGCGAGAGGCCTGGAGCTCGCTCATCATAAGACGGAGGTAGTTATCGTCAACAACCGCAAGTCGGCACAACATGCAGTTATCCATGTGGGAGAAGTCGCGATCACTTCACAGCGAAGTCTGAAGTCTCTCGGAGTCATTATAGACGACAAGCTGACCTTCGGCAGCCATGTCGACTATACGTGCAAGAGAGCGTCGACTGCTGTTGCGGCACTATCGAGAATGATGTCCAACAGCTCAAAGGTGTGCGCCAGTAGACGTAGGTTACTGGCAGGCGTTGCCGTATCTATCCTCAGGTACGGCGGCCCGTCATGGTCAAGAGCACTGAGGGTAACCAGTTACCTACAGAAACTGGAGAGCACCTACCGCGTGATGTGCCTCAGAGTGATATCTGCCTACCGCACGGTATCACACGATGCATCCTGCGTGATAGCGAGCATGATGCCAGTCGGGCTGGTCATTCGGGAAGATGAGGAGTGCTTTGAGCTACGTGGAAATAGGGGAGCCCGCGAGCGCACCAGGGTGACCTCGGTCGCCAGATGGCAGCGTGAGTGGGACAACTCCTCGAAAGGTAGGTGGACCCACCGGCTGATACCTAGCATATCGAGCTGGGTGGGAAGACCCCATGGGGAAGTTCACTTCCACCTGACACAATTCCTGTCAGGCCATGGCTGTTTCCGTCAGTACCTCCACAGGTTCGGACACGCGGAGGTCCCAGTCTGCCCGGACTGCCCAGGTGTAGATGAAACTGCCGAGCACATACTGTTCGTATGTCATCGGTTCGACGTCGAAAGAAGAGCAATGCTTGACGTCTGTGGCTGGGACACAACCCCGGATACCCTTATTCAGCGGATGTGTCAATCGGTGGAGAAGTGGAACGCAGTCTCGGCTGCTACCATCCAGATTGCCAGTAGGCTACAGGTAATCTGGCGAACCGAGCAACAGACGGCGGGCACGGCTAACTAGTGATTGGTTAGCTGGAGCGAAAAAGGCCAAGCGCAAAATAAGAGAGTGAATGGTCTGTTCATGCCGAGGTAGGTTGGCGCAGCGAATGGCAACCGCGTAAGGGGTAAACCCAGCCACCCCGAAGCAAGACAGAAGAGTGAGTGTATAGGCGTATAAGTGGACTGCCTCATGCCAAGACGGGAGGGTCGTAGCGTAGTATGTTGGAACTAAGCTATCGATGCCTCATGGCGTGGCAGAGGAGTGAAAGGGTGAGCATCCAAGTCAGTCTCACACTGCATGTTAAGGGTGAGCATAAAAGTCAGCCTCACAGGTTGGTAGCAAGCAAGGAATGAAAAAGGTGAGCACAAAAGTCAGCCTCGCATGGTATGTCAGAAGTGGGGCCTAAGAAAAATGTCCCACATGGGATGCCAGAGGGAGTGACAAAGGTACAATAGAGTGGCACGATTGAGAGTGAATCAGGTGATAGGGTGAGCACCCAAGTCAGCCTCACATGGATGGGTAGGGCGAGCACAAAAGTAAGCCTAGCAAGGAATGAGTAAGGTGAGCACACAAGTCAGCCTCGCATGGAACGTAAAAGGTGAGCACAAAAGTCAGCCTCATGTGGGAGTGTTTGAGAGTGAATCAAAGTGTGATTGAGAGAGCACCCAAGTAAGCCTCATACAGGATGTATGATCGCGCGAGTGAGAGTGAATGAGTACATTCAGTACAGCCATCCCCCCAGAAGTAATACCGAGAGGTAGTTCCTGGGAGGAATGATGGCGGAGCCCAATGGAGTTTAGTCGGTATTAATGGCTGGTCACCATTTGAGTCCGACACACCCCCAGTGCACCCCGTGTGGTAGATTGGACCCTACCGTTAGCACGTGTACTGGGCTAGGACATAAAGGTCTTCTCCATTGTAAAAAAAAAAAAAACATACATACATACATACATACATACATACATACATACATACATACATACATACATACATACATACATACATACATACATACATACATACATACATACATACATACATACATACATACATACATACATACATACATACATACATACATACATACATACATACATACATACATACATACATACATACATACATACATACATAGATTGGGCTCTTCTGAACCTCTAAAAAAAGCCATAACTCCGAAAGCAGCTCCGACGAAGCGAGTCTGTGCCGCTTCTGCTAAGATCCTAAGATTCCAATAATCTAAGATCTGGGCAATAAAAGCACTCTAGCCCAACCGGAGTGCCAACCGGCACATCAGGATCGACGCCAGTAACATCTTGATTATGGTATACTGGCCATGGCGAACGGCAACGGACAGGACACGGATGACGAAAAGGATGGCGACTTAGGGCTGACAGGCGTGCTGTTCTACTCCCTGAGTAAGGAAGGATGACACCGACGTGAAATGGCGAGTGGGCTAACAGCATGGCTGCCTCCGTTCCAACAAAACCCTGGCAGGTCTCCGGGTACGTTCGAAACTCGCCATCATTTGGTTGGTGGTACTAGGTTCGGTTGAAGCATTCCCGATTTACGCCGATCCGGCTCTGAACACTACTCCCCATGAGAGATGGTGTCAACCCTTGCATGACCTCACTGCTGCTTTTCGGCAGCATAGATAATCATGGGATCGCGAGAGGCGACTATGTGCAGCGAGTGGAGATAGCGGCCCGGAGTTGGGACCCAATAAAATAAAATGGAGAAACAACAAGCAACCGATATAAATGGAGCAGGCGCGGCAAATCCGTTTGCCAGAGGTGGGTTGGTGAGGTCACCACCACCAATAGTAGCTGAAGTCACCCAGCAAGAGCAGGAGGAGGGGAAGCCGAAGCAACAGCAACAGCAGCAACAAAAACAGCCGGAGCAGAGCGGAAGGAGCTACACTCCACAAACGCCAAAGGTAGTGGTAGCGTGGCACTTGGTGGAGGAGCTCCACAAGTTCGTGGACATGAGAAACAATGTCCACAAAGACATTAAGGAGATGGTCATCAAAATCCGGAAGGCGCTACTGTCTGCCGTGAAAGAGTACGATACGGCAACGCAGAGGGCAGATTCAGCTGAGCGAGCATCCGCGTCGGCTAAGGCCACTGTCCTCCTAGCCCCTCCGAAACAGGGTAAGGAGAGGCAGATTGGAGTGGAGTACACGCCAGTTCCCATAACTCCAAAGAGGACAAGATCCTCACCAGGAGAAGAAAGACCAGGCGGGTCAAAGAGGCAGACGCTCGAGGATGCTGTTGCTGCCGAAGAAAAGGACGCCACCTTACAGGGTGAAAGCTGGAGCACCGTTGTAGGTCGGAAGGAGAAACGCGGGAAACAGCAAAAAAAGAAGGAGGAGCGAAAAGGGGAGCAGAAGAGGAAATCAGAACCCTCGGCTCGTCAGAAGGCGCCTAAGGGAGAAGCCGTGCTCGTCAAAGCAAATGACGAGACTACGTACGCCGCACTGCTCAAAAAGGTCAGAGAGGACCCGGAGCTGAAAGATTTGGGGGAAAACGTGTTAAGAGTCAGGCGTACCCAAAAAAATGAGATGCTCCTCGAGCTTAAAAAGAATACTACGACTAGTAGCTCTGCCTTGCAGGAGACTATAACTAAATCAATGGGTGGAAAGGCAGAAGTTAAAGCCTTAAGCCCGGAGATGGTAATCGTGTGCAAAGACCTCGACGAAATAACGACGGAAGACGAGCTGAGAGGTGCTATGAAGCAGCAGTGCAAACTGGGCGAGGTGCACATGACGATCCGGTTAAGGAAGGGATACGGAGGAACGCAGATAGCGATGATACGTTTACCGGTAACCGCTGCAGACAAGGCACTGGAGGTAGGTAAGGTTACAGTTGGATGGTCGAGATGCCTACTGAGAGCCGCCCCACGAGTAAACAAACAAGCAGAGAAATGCTTCAAATGTTTAGGCTTTGGACATTTAGCAGGGGCTTGCAAAGGCCCGGACAGATCCGGGATGTGCTGGAAATGCGGAGAGACGGGCCATCTTGCGAGAGACTGCACGCAGAGGCCGAAGTGCTTGCTTTGCACCCCAGCGGAAGGAAACGACCATCAGGCGGGTGGCTTTAAATGCCCAGCGTACAAGAAGGCGACTGCAGGCCAACGGTGATGGAGATGACCCAGATAAACCTGAATCACTGTGATACCGCACAGCAACTGTTGTGGCAGTCTACGACAGAAACTATGTGCGATGTCGCTTTGATCGCAGAGCCTTATCAAGTCCCCCCTAATAACGGTAACTGGGTGGCGGATAGATCAGGAACCGCAGCGATACAAGTAATGGGAAGATTCCCTATCCAAGAAGTGGTAGAACGTTCCTATGAGGTTTTCGTGATAGCCAAAATCAACGGCATCTTCGTATGTAGCTGTTACGCTCCCCCAAGGTGGACAGTAGAGCAGTTCAGCCTAATGCTGGAGCAGTTAACCGAGCAGTTGATCGATCGGAAGCCGGTAGTCATTGGTGGTGACTTCAACGCCTGGGCTGTGGAATGGGGCAGTAGAGTAACCAACACAAGAGGGTGTATCCTGCAGGAAGCTCTAGCGAAGTTAGACGTACGATTGTGCAATGAAGGCTCTGTTAGTACATTTTGGAGAGACGGGAGGGAGTCCATCATAGACGTCACATTCTGTAGTCCCTCATTGACGGCGAACATGGATTGGAGAGTATGCGAAACGTATACGCATAGTGACCACCAGGAGATTCGCTACCGTATCGGCCAACGGAACCCCGCGGCAGTACAGAGAAGGGTGACCGGCGAACGAAAGTGGAAGACGAAAGCCTTCAACAAATACCTCTTTGTTGAGGCACTTCGGCCGAACGGCGGGATCGAGAATGTGGATGCGGCTGACCTAACAAGAAGGATTGTGGCGGCTTGTGACGCCACAATGCCGCGAAAACTGGAACCACGCAACAAACGGCGTCCAGCTTACTGGTGGAACGAGACGCTTAGTACGTTACGCGCTGCTTGTCTCAGAGCCAGAAGGCGGGCCCAAAGAGCAAGGTCGGAACCAGATAGAGAAGAGCATAAGGCATCGTTTCGGGAAGCTAGGGCCGCTCTAAAACGGGAGATCAGACTTAGCAAGTCAGAGTGCCACAAGGAGCTATGCCGAGAAGTAGACGCCAATCCCTGGGGTGACGCATACCGAGTCGTGATGGCGAAAATGAAGGGTCCGACGACGCCAGCCGAAATGTGTCCGAGCAAGCTGAAGATAATCGTCGAGGGTCTTTTCCCGAAGCACGATCCAACTATATGGCCACCGTCACCGCACGGCGAGGAAGAAGGAACAAACATGGATCGGCAAGTGACTAACGACGAGCTAGTAGATGCATCGAAGCGCCTAAAACCAAAGAAAGCCCCTGGTCCGGATGGAATACCAAACGTGGTACTGAAAGCTGCGATCCTGGCATATCCGGACATGTTCAGGATAGTGATGCAGAAGTGCCTAAATGAAGGCAACTTCCCCGAAATGTTGAAGGTCCAGAAGCTGGTGTTGCTGCCGAAGCCAGGGAAGCCACCTGGCGACCCGACCTCGTACAGACCCATATGCCTGCTGGATACACTCGGAAAACTCCTGGAAAGGATCATTCTTAACAGGTTGACGAAATTCACGGAAGGTGAGCGCGGACTGTCCAAGATGCAGTTTGGTTTCCGCAAAGGAGCATCGACAGTGGATGCAATTCGGATAGTGCTCGAGAGTGCCGAGAAGTCATCTAAACAGAAGCGAAGAGGAGATCGATACTGCGCTGTGGTCACGATAGATGTGAAGAACGCGTTCAACAGTGCCAGCTGGGAAGCCATCGCTACAGCGCTGCATAGAATGAGGGTTCCCGACTATCTGTGCCAGATCCTGAAGAGCTACTTTGAGAGCAGAGTGCTACTGTACGAGACGAGCGAAGGACAGAAGTCATTGCGTGTCACAGCGGGCGTTCCTCAGGGATCCATTCTCGGTCCAACCCTTTGGAACGGGATGTACGATGGGGTGTTAACGCTGCAGCTGCCTAGGAAAGTGAAAATCGTAGGCTTCGCGGACGACGTGTCACTAACGGTGATGGGTGAGACACTTGAAGAAGTGGAGGTGTCGGTGACGGAGACAATAGACGCGATCGAGAGCTGGATGGACGGGGTTAAGCTGCAAATAGCTCACCACAAGACGGAGGTGTTGTTGGTCAGTAACTGCAGATCGGTCCAACGGATGCAGATCGACGTCGGAGGGCACGTGATTGCATCGAAACGTGCATTGAAGCAATTGGGAGTTATAATCGACGACCGGTTGAGCTTCAACAACCACGTTGATTACGCCTGTGAAAAGTCGGCGAAGGCAACGAACGCAATAGCGAGAATCATGCCAAACGTCGGCGGTCCGAGAAGCAGCACGAGACGTCTGCTATCTACTGTTTCGTCATCGATACTCTGATATGGGGTTCCTGCCTGGAGTGCTGCGCTGAAAACCAAGCGGAACCGTGAAAAGCTAAACAGGACATTCCGACTGATGGCCGTACGAGTCGCGAGTGCCTACAGAACAATATCGTCGGAGGCAGTATGCGTTATCGCCGGGATGATCCCCATCTGCATTACCCTGGCGGAGGACGTGGAATGCTATCAGCGGAGAAATGCACGTAACGCTAGGAGACAGGTTCGAGCGGACTCGTTGGCTAAATGGCAACAGGAGTGGGACAACGCGGAGAAAGGAAGGTGGACTCACCGACTCATCCCAAATGTATCGGCCTGGGTACATAGGAAGCATGGAGAGGTGAACTTCCATTTGACGCAGTTTTTGTCCGGGCACGGATGCTTCCGGAAGTACTTGCATCGGTTTGGACATGCTTCGTCACCCCTTTGCCCGGGTTGTGCGACCGTGCAGGAGACACCGGAACACGTGGTCTTCAAATGCCCTAGATTCGAAGAAGTTCGTAGGGGTATACCTGGTATGACAGCGGACAATATCGTCGAAGAGATGTGCCGTGACGAACATACCTGGGACGCTGTCAACAGAGTGGTCTCGAGCATACTCTCCGAGTTGCAGAGGAAGTGGCGTAGAGACCAACAAGAAACCGCAAATCGGGTTTCGAGAGAAATTCCGCCGCAGGGGAACTCTCCAACTGTGTAGACTAGGTCCACCGCCGGGGACCAGTTGAGTAGTGCGTGATGTAGCACCGAGTTGGGTCGTCGGGGCGCCTGAGAACCGGACGTCAAGCTTCACCGGAATCGCTGAACCGACCTCGACATCCTTCCGGGTAGCTCGTGAGTAGGCTATATCCACCGCCGGGGATTGGACCGAGTAGACCGCGTCGCAGAGCTAGCAGTGAGTCGTTGGGGCGCCGGTGAACCGGAAGTTACGCTCCAACCGAAATCGCCGGATAGACCTCAGCACCTACTGTATGGCCCGTTGAGTAGGCTAGATCCACCGCCGGGGACTAGATCGAGTAGATCGGACGAAACGGAACGAGAGGAAGCCAAAGAGCTCATGAAATTTGTGGTGCTAAAACAAAAGAAGAATCGGTACCGGGGGAGCCTCCTTCGCCGGGGAACTCTCCGTCGGCGTAAGCTAGATCCACCGCCGGGGACTAGACTGAGTAGACCGCGACGAAATACCACCAGTCGCAGGTCGTCGGGGCATCAGCGAACCGGACGCTCTGCTCCACCGGAATCGCCGAACTGACCTCGACATCTGGTTGGTTGGCTCGGTTTCGGGAGAACTTCTCTCGCCGGGGAATTCTCCGTCGGAGTAGGCTAGGTCCATCGTCGGGGACTAGACCGAGTAGTTCGCGAACAAGTCTGGTGCTCAAAGAGTAAACGGCGTTGAATGGTGCGAGAAGGGAGTTGCGGTGCTAACCGGCACAAGCGAGCCGCAGGGCTCGGTGAAATAGACAGTCAGAAGTTTGCCGCTCAGACTGTACTCGTAGGGGAGGAGCACTAAGCCTCGACTCACAGCCAGCTTTCCGACTGCCATGCAGAGCTTGCCAGTCTGTGTGGATAGTAGAGAATTGGTGGTGTGTAGAGGAGTGGGGCTGTCACACTACGGAAGAAACGAACTAGTAAGTAGTTGAATTAGAGTGCGTGCTATGCACATAAAAACCCCTCCCCGAAGTAATGCCGTAAGGTAGTGCCGGGGAGGAATCAGGTTCTGGGCAAGAGCAGTGGTTTTTAGCGGGTCGGGTGATGGCAGCCCAAACCCGTTCCCTGACAATGGGGTTTTTGTACATTTTTCCTCACTCAGGGTTTTTCTGAAAATTTTTTTACTGCTCTCAAAAAAAAAAAAAAAAAACATACATACATACATACATACATACATACATACATACATACATACATACATACACACATACATACACACAGATATTTTGCGATCTCGGCGAACTGAGTCGAATGTTATATGAGACTCGGCCCTCCGGTCCTCGGTTAGAAAGTCGGTTTTTGGAGCAATTGCATAACCTTTCTATATGAGAAAGGCAAAAAAATAATATTTAATTAGCTTAATCAGCATGAGTTCAATGTTATCTTCATGTGATTATATTTTGAAATGTTGGTGGAATAGGTTTGAAAGTGGAGGGAATGGGGGGTTAGTAGAGTGGGAGTGGGGGATGCGTCAGAAATCCTTCATCTTATTTCGGTATACGGGGTGGATGAAGGAAATGCGGGCGTGAGGGTAATCCAAGGGGAGGGGAGTGATGAAGGAGGGAGGTGTAAGGGCAAGGCGAGGGGGGGGGGTGGTAGAGGCAGTGACGCAATACTCAACTGCATATTTTGCCTTTCATTTGAGACTTGGTTTGAGAATTTCGGTTCAGTCATCACCGAAGAACCGATGTGACTTTAATTGTGGAATATGCCCGGAATTCCGGACTTCCGGAATCGTCGATAGTGGACAATATATTCAAAGAATGTTTGATTGACAATCAGTGATCTAGATCTGCGATTAGAAGTAATTTGGTGACCATTTCAATAGTTTTTAGCCTCTGAGGTATTACGATTGTGCCGATTTATATGGGAAATTCCAGTGTATCCTTACTAACACCCCTGTAACTCCGGAAGCAAGAGTCAGAACCGAATGAAATTCAGCAGCAGTCAATGGCATTACTGTATCTTTCATTTGAAATCAAGTTTGTAAAAATCGGTAGAGAATTCGTTGGGGAATGGGTGTGATATTAGCTTAGGAACTTGGCGGGTTCCCCGGGGGCGTCATGAACCGTCATAGGTGGCCAATGTGGTCAAAGCTGCTTTGATTGATCATTAGTGATCCAGACCCGCAAACTAGAGTAATGTTATATCAATTTTAATATGTTTTACATCATTTGAACATCATGGTGGTACCAGTTTATATGGGAATTTGCTGTGTGACCGCACTCTTCAACCCGTAACTCCGGAACCGGAAGTCGGATCAACTAAAAATTCAATAGCAGCTTATGGGAGCGTTATACCTTTCAGATGAAACTAAGTTTGCGAAAATCGGTTCAGCCATCTCTGAGAAAATTGTGTGAGGTTAAATGACACACACACATACACACACATACATACATACACACACAGACATTTGCCGAACTCGACGAACTGAATCGAATGGTATATGTCACTCGGCCCTCCGGGCCTCCGTTTAAAAAGTCGGTTTTCAGAGCAATTGCACCTTTCTATTGAGAAAGGCAAAACGTGATCGAAATTGTTTTGACCACGAAAAAACGATTTTCGAGCTATAGTGTCTTCAGCAAAGTTTGTCTATAACATACTCCCCATTTTTTTAAAGTGTTGGTTTGGTGATTAATACCCCTAAAGCTGAGAATCAAACTTTTGTTTGGTCATTAATGAAAATAATAAAAAAAAACTGTATACAGCAAAGTTATAGGGAATGTAATAAGAAATAACTTTGCTGAAGAGACTATGTATCTATCTTTCGATTTTAATACACATTTGTGTAGTTTTCTATGATACACCCCTGACAAATTACTTTTTTCAACATAACTTTTCTAGGTGATTTTTCAGAATTTCAAAATGATCTAAGATTTTGTTTGGCACAAGAAAATACACAATTGTTATGCAAGTTTATTTTTATCTCTTATTTCTGTAGAGTCATCGATATTTTTAGTGCTAAAAAGCAACATTTTGGTATGAAATAACACTTCAATCCGCAAATTTCCGCAGACAAAGCCATATTCATTCAAATCTATAAAGCAAACGCTATCGAATCCAGGGATAACGATTTGTCGTATGTTGTCTCTTACATGCAAAATCATATATTCAAAAAACGACCAGAAAACCCTTTTATAAGGCTGTTTAAAAATTACATCACACATTTAAGGGTAAAAGAAGGATGTATGAAGCATTTCGTGGTCAAAACAATTTCGATCACGTTTTTACCTATTTGGAAACACTGTGCATCGTCTACTGATGATTTCAAAAGGGTTGTATCATATTGTGGAAGAAATGGGTTTCCTTTCATAATCACCCACCACATAATTTGGGGTAGCTCAGATATCAATTTGAGAGGCACCGAATTAATGGGATACTTAAGTAGCACAAATCTGCACATACTTAAAACATGAAACCGCCAAACCTTTGCACGAGCTGTCAGAGAAGAGGTGTTAGATGTAACTCTCTGCTCTGACGGTATTACGCATGAGTTGGCAAACTGACTCGTACCAAATTAGCTCAAACCGTCGTTATCTCCAAGTGACTTGGATGAGGTCGTGGATTAAACAAGCTCACTCATAGTAGCATAAATAAGTTACTTTCGAAAGACTTTGATGTCAGTTCAATTAGAACTGCTAATCGTCAATACTCGTCTGATGAAGATGTAGTGCTCAGCTGTCTTTTTGACGCACACTTTCCAGACTATACAGAGCCATCACTGACGATTGCCTCTGAGTTCTTTTCAGCTAGTTCTGATAGTTGGGTATTTGCTCGACAACCAACCGTGACAACCGAATCGACCAAATGGTAGATTGAAAGTTTTGCTCCATATAAGTCTCCGGGAAAGGATGGAATCATTCCAGTTCTACTACAAAGAGCATATGAACGCTTCAAGCATATTTTGAAAAAGATTCTTACTTATAGTCTTGCAACAGGATACATTCCATTAACGTGGCGGGAAATAACTGTCAAATTCATTTCCAAAGGTGGCCGCATAACGTATGAGTAGGCAAAGAGCTTTTTTTTTTTACAATGGAGAAGACCTTTATGTCCTAGCCCAGTACACGTGCTAACGGTAGGGTCCAATCTACCACACGGGGTGCACTGGGGGCGTGTCGGACTCGAATGGTGACCAGCCATTAATACCGACTAAACTCCATTGGGCTCCGCCATCATTCCTCCCAGGAACTACCTCTCGGTATTACTTCTGGGGGGATGGCTGTACTAATTGTACTCATTCACTCTCACTCACGCGATCATACATCCTGTATGAGGCTTACTTGGGTGCTCTCTCAATCACACTTTGATTCACTCTCAAACACTCCCACATGAGGCTGACTTTTGTGCTCACCTTTTACGTTCCATGCGAGGCTGACTTGTGTGCTCACCTTACTCATTCCTTGCTAGGCTTACTTTTGTGCTCGCCCTACCCATCCATGTGAGGCTGACTTGGGTGCTCACCCTATCACCTGATTCACTCTCAATCGTGCCACTCTATTGTACCTTTGTCACTCCCTCTGGCATCCCATGTGGGACATTTTTCTTAGGCCCCACTTCTGACATACCATGCGAGGCTGACTTTTGTGCTCACCTTTTTCATTCCTTGCTTGCTACCAACCTGTGAGGCTGACTTTTATGCTCACCCTTAACATGCAGTGTGAGACTGACTTGGATGCTCACCCTTTCACTCCTCTGCCACGCCATAAGGCATCGATAGCTTAGTTCCAACATACTACGCTACGACCCTCCCGTCTTGGCATGAGGCAGTCCACTTATACGCCTATACACTCACTCTTCTGTCTTGCTTCGGGGTGGCTGGGTTTACCCCTTACGCGGTTGCCATTCGCTGCGCCAACCTACCTCGGCATGAACAGACCATTCACTCTCTTATTTTGCGCTTGGCCTTTTTCGCTCCAGCTAACCAATCACTAGTTAGCCGTGCCCGCCGTCTGTTGCTCGGTTCGCCAGATTACCTGTAGCCTACTGGCAATCTGGATGGTAGCAGCCGAGACTGCGTTCCACTTCTCCACCGTTTGACACATCCGCTGGATAAGGGTATCCGGGGTTGTGTCCCAGCCACAGACGTCAAGCATTGCTCTTCTTTCGACGTCGAACCGATGACATACGAACAGTATGTGTTCGGCAGTTTCATCTACACCTGGGCAGTCCGGGCAGACTAGGACCTCCGCGTGTCCGAACCTGTGGAGGTACTGACGGAAACAGCCATGGCCTGACAGGAATTGTGTCAGGTGGAAGTGAACTTCCCCATGGGGTCTTCCCACCCAGCTCGATATGCTAGGTATCAGCCGGTGGGTCCACCTACCTTTCGAGGAGTTGTCCCACTCATGCTGCCATCTGGCGACCGAGGTCACCCTGGTGCGCTCGCGGGCTCCCCTATTTCCACGTAGCTCAAAGCACTCCTCATCTTCCCGAATGACCAGCCCGACTGGCATCATGCTCGCTATCACGCAGGATGCATCGTGTGATACCGTGCGGTAGGCAGATATCACTCTGAGGCACATCACGCGGTAGGTGCTCTCCAGTTTCTGTAGGTAACTGGTTACCCTCAGTGCTCTTGACCATGACGGGCCGCCGTACCTGAGGATAGATACGGCAACGCCTGCCAGTAACCTACGTCTACTGGCGCACACCTTTGAGCTGTTGGACATCATTCTCGATAGTGCCGCAACAGCAGTCGACGCTCTCTTGCACGTATAGTCGACATGGCTGCCGAAGGTCAGCTTGTCGTCTATAATGACTCCGAGAGACTTCAGACTTCGCTGTGAAGTGATCGCGACTTCTCCCACATGGATAACTGCATGTTGTGCCGACTTGCGGTTGTTGACGATAACTACCTCCGTCTTATGATGAGCGAGCTCCAGGCCTCTCGCGCTCATCCATTCCACCACCGTGCTAATCGCGTGTTCTGCGGTTAGTTCTACCTCAGGAATTGACTCCCCGTAGACCTCCAAGGTTACGTCGTCGGCAAAGCCGACGATCTTGACCCCAGGAGGGAACTTCAGTCTCAGAACCCCGTCATACATGAGGTTCCATAGCACCGGGCCTAGGATCGAGCCCTGCGGGACTCCGGCGGTAATCGGAACCCTTTTCTGACCGGCATCGGTCTCGTATAGCAGTACGCGGTTTTGGAAGTAACTTTCCAGGATCCGGTACAGACCCACCGGTAGGCTAAGCCGGTGTAACGAGAGCGCGATGGCATCCCAGCTTGCGCTGTTGAATGCGTTCTTCACGTCAAGTGTCACTAACGCACAGTATCGAATACCTCGCCTTTTTCGTTGGATCGCTATCTCGGCAGTATTTATCACTGAGTTGAGAGCGTCCACTGTGGACTTACCCTTCCGAAAGCCAAACTGGTTGCTTGACAGACCGTCCGTACCTTCCGCGTATGGGGTGAGCCTGTTGAGGATGATCCTCTCAAGCAGTTTGCCAGTCGTGTCTATCAGACAGATTGGTCTGTACGCCGATGGGTCGCCTGGCGGCTTCCCGGGCTTCGGCAACAGCACCAGTTTCTGCCTTTTCCATCTATCGGGGAAACGGCACTCGTCAAGGCATCTCTGCATAGCTAGCCTGAACATGTTCGGGTTCGCTATGATCGCTGCCTTGAGAGCGTTGTTTGGAACTCCATCCGGCCCTGGAGCTTTGTTCATTGCTAGGGATTTAGCCACTGCGAGTAGTTCTTCATTCGTCACTGGAACCACCATTTCGACCGTGCCCGCACTGTCTCGTAGTGCAGGTGGCCAGGGGCTTGTGGCTCGAGACGGGAAGAGTACTTCGATAATCGTTGCCAACCGGTCCGGAGACCGTTCTGGGGGTGAGGAGCCCCCTTTGGTCTTGGCCATCACAATCCGGTAGGCGTCACCCCACGGATTCGCGTTGGCACTCTCACACAGGTTGTCGAAACACGCTCTCTTGCTGCTTTTAATAGCCTTGTTAAGGGCTAATTTCGCAGCTCGAAACACTTCACGGCGGTTCTCTCTTGCATCCTCGGTGCGAGCTCTTTGCATCCTACGTCTAGCTCTGAGACAGGCTGACCGTAGAGCTGCAATCTCGGCACTCCACCAGTATACCGGGCATCTACCGTTTCTTGGCAGTGTTTTTCTCGGCATAGTGGCGTCGCACGCGCGTGATAGAACAGCTACCAGCGCATCCCGCTTAGACTGTCGGTGTTGGCCTCCAGTCCCAGGGCCGCGGTGAAAGCTTCGCTGTCGAAGTGATTGGACTTCCACCCGCGTACCTGACAGGGATCTCCCGCCCTCGGATGCTGCACACCATAGTTGATCTTAAAGCGGATTGCTAAATGATCGCTATGGGTGTAGCCTTCGTCTACCCTCCATTCCATGCCTGGAGCCAGACTCGGGCTGGCAAAGGTCAAATCAATCCACGCCTCCACTCCGTTTCTACGGAATGTACTAGCGGAGCCATCATTAGCTAGCACAGTATCGAGTTTCGCAAACGCTTCCATTAGCGCTTGACCCCTGCTATTTGTACAGCGGCTGCCCCACTCCACTGCCCAAGCGTTGAAGTCTCCCGCTATTACTACCGGTTTCCGGCCCACGAGGTCCGACGAGAGCCTGTCGATCATCTGGTAGAACTGTTCTATTGGCCACCTTGGTGGGGCGTAGCAGCTGCAATAGAACACACCATTGATCTTGGCAATCGCCACACCCTCGGCGGAGGGGTGTATTACCTCTTGAACCGGGAACCTTCCCGTTGTACAGATTGCCACCATTCCAGACCCGTCCGACACCCAATTGCCGTTGCCGGCAGGGATGCTGTACGGGTCTGATAAGAGGGCGACATCTGTCCTCGACTCCGAGACCGACTGCCACAGCAGCTGTTGGGCTGCTGTACAATGGTTAAGATTTAGCTGTGTGACTCTCACGGCTTCTTCTTATTTAACTCGCCGAAGGGACACGAAGGTCCGCCCATAGCATGTTTATGGGCTTGCTTCTTAGCGGTGCAGATAAGGCACTTATATGCCTTAGTGCACCCCCGCTCTTTATGCCCCTCCTCGCCGCATCGACGACATAGCTTGCTCCTGTCTAAGCCTTTGCATTCGTAAGCTTTATGGCCGGATTCTAGACACCGATAGCACCTGTCCACTGAAGGCGGCTGGGGTATACTAATAGGGCATACCGACCAGCCGATCTTCAGCTTCCCTTTCTCGGTTACCTTTTTGGCATCCGCATTCAGTAGCCTGAGGTAGGCTACTTGGGTGCCAGAGGGTCCGTCCCTCAATCGCACAGAGGCCCGCTCGATTGTGACGCCGCATTGCTCCTTGACGGCTGCGACGACGTCTTCTGCTGTCGCGAACTCGTCCAAGTGCTTGCACTGGAGAGTTGTTTCCGCACCTAGCGACCTGATTTGGGCGCCCTCACCAAGGACCTCTTGGGCCAAGGCCTTATATACTGCACTTGATTGTGCGCCTCGCTTCAGCACCAGGAGCATCTCTCCCGTATTGGTGCGTCTTACGCTACGCACATCCTGCCCAAGGGCCGAGAGACTTTCGGCCGCCTTCATCGATTTAAGGACATCGGCGTATTTGTCCTTGTCGGTTTTTAACCACAAGGCTTCGCCTCTGTCCTTGGCCTTCCTCGCAGGCCGCGGTACCTCCGGTTTCGGTGCCGGCTTTTTCTTGGTGACCAGCGTCCAGGGGTTTGAGCCCCCCTGCCCCGGTCGTGTCGGGTTGCTGGTACCATCGCTCTCCACAGCGAGGTCACTCTCGCCCTCGCTTACCTCACCCAGGCGGCGTTTGACCTTGACGGTTGCACGCCGAGTGGTGTCGGTTTTGGCACCCTCTCCTGGCGACTTCCTAGGGCGCTTCGCATTCGATGCCGTCTTGCGATTGCCCTTTCCTTTTCCCTTCGAGGGGAACTCGGTCGCCGCTCCGATCGACGTGGCTGCTCCGTAGAAGGTAAAGGCCACTGTCTGTGAACCTCTATTGACCTTCTCTCTTTCCTCCCTATTGGAGGCCACTGTCTGGGTTTCTCTGTCGGGCCTCTCCCGACATTCCACCCTCTCAACATATGCCTGCTGTTCCTGTCTTGCGACACGAACAGCTTTCCGGAGCTCCAGAAGGCTCAACTTCAACTCCTTGGCTATGTTCTGCTTTGCGCTAGCGAAGTCGATTATAGCATCGAGTTGCTTCGCTACTTTGCGCATCGCAGCTATTGGCCCCTCCGATGCATTGGTAGGGGTATTGCCTACCGCTGCTGGGGGGTCACTGGTGCTTTCGGGTGCAGCACTCATCGTTCCACTACTCTCCCCACGGGGGGGAGACCTCGCCAAACCACCTCTTGCGAAGGGGTTTGGCACCTCCGTCTGTTTATTTTTATTTTTATTTGCCTCCATGTATAGTCCCACGAGTAGCGCGAGAAATATATGTCCGCCACGCCAGAGCTCCGCATTAGCGTGGTAAGGGACGCTTACTGTGGGGGTTGCCCAGGTACCCCACAGGCTCCGTTAACGATCGAGCATCTTTTTCACCCCCTCGATCACTCATCCCTCGGCACGGGTCGCTTCACGCCTTGGAATTGGGGTTATGCCCTACCTTGCTTTACGTGGTGATCTCGGCCCGGATCATCACAACCATCCTCCTTTACCAGGGCTTTGGACCTGTAGCTCTGGATCTCAATAGTTCCATGTACGTATGTTATTACAGACATGCTACTATTAGGATCCGTCATTCGCTAGCGGAGAGGCAAAGAGCTTTGGACCGATCAGTCTGACCTTCTTCCTTCTCAAATCAGTGGAGCGTTTAGTCGACCACTATATTCGAGATGTTAGTTAGGCGAGCACCCGTTGCATGCAACGCAACATGCATATCAGCGGGGAAAATCTACTACCACCCTGTTACACAATATTGTGGAGTTTTTCTCGATATTGAAGGTGCTTTTGATAACGTGTCTTACGAATTCATTTCGGAAGCAGCACGAGGTCATGGAGTACCTTCATATATCACGAACTAGATACACGCAATGCTTAGCAACCGACATCTGTGCTCATCGTTAAGACAAGTAGAGATAAGGAAACTGAGTGTCTGCGGATGTCCTGAAGGCGGTGTGCTGTCACCACTTCTATGGAACCTTGTCGCCGATGGCTTGTTCAAGAAACTTAATGAGCTTGAGTTTCCAACGTATAGTTTCGCCGATAATTATCATATAACGGAATCCGAGGAGATTTAAAACAGAGGAGAGTTGAAACAGTGCCCATTACTAGCGAAACAGTACCGTTAGGGATAAAACAATAATGCATTTGTTTAATTTATATCGTACCCATAAACCCTCCAATACAATCCAACTACGTTAAATAAGTGGTTGAGTATTTACGGTAAACACACTACAAAAAATGAGCAAAAGTAAATTTTCGTTATTTTATTAAGATATTAAGTAATGTTCGATCATGAAAATATCACTATTATATAGTCTAAGAATTAACATTTATGAATTGTAAACGTTTCTATCTATCTTTGCGAGGTATAAATTGTAAATTGTGGATCAAGCCTTACTTCTTTACCTAGGAGAGTTGAAACACCTTGTTTCAACTCTCCCCGATGATGAACTTCTAGTCTTACGATAATGTTAAAATCACGTAAACGTTCCTGAGCAAATAATAATAATCAAGATTCTTCTTTCCTGAATTGACAACAGTGATCAACGTTCTCAATCTATTAGGCTTGGTCATTTATAACCACGGAATATGTATTTGTTCTAATTGTTTACTCCTATTAGCTTCTGAAGCTTGGAGTGAAGTGACCATAATTCAAAATGAATCAAATACTACCGACATGGACACCAATTTACCTGTTTTCATAAACCCGTATCACTTGTAGTCATAAATAGTATCACTGGTCATATCAACCATTTTAATGAATGCAGAATGTTCTAGGGGAAGTGGTTGGAAAATAATACATAACTAAATGTATGAAAAATTAGTAGCAAATTTCCTAATTTTACGGGTATACTTAATTAGTGGTTAAGTAAAGTATCTCACTGTTAATACTGTTGGGATAATTGCAGAAATTTCTGCATTTGTAACCAAAATCACAGTTATAACATTTGATGCTTTAGATAACGTTTTGATAATATTTAAAATAATTGGTTACTTGTTCCAACTCACGATAATTGCTGTTTCAACTTACCTCGGCATGAGGAGAAATGAAACAAAGTGAACACTATTACAACAATCAATATATTGATATTATGTTATTGATTTGTGCCAGTTATTTTGATGTAATTTGATTAAGCCTAAACAGAAGTAAGAAATTTAAAAATAAGCAATAATCGAATGACAGTTTTATTATTATCTAGCAAAAACTAAAAAAATGTTTCAACCCTCCTCGGTCTCCTTTAACGATCACTGGTATTTGCATTAATACACTTTTTGATTTGATGCAATAAGCCTTATGTGTTTTTGAGCAATGGTGTCTTCATGTTGGACTATAAGTTAATCCAAATAAAACATCAATGGTTCTTTTCACGCAACGAATGATTACAACCGGAGCTCGTCCATTGCAGTTCTTTGACTCTGAAGTTATTATTGCAGCTCAAGTGAAGTACGTTGGGGTAACTCTTGCCCCAAAACTTAATTGGACAGCTCACATTGATTTCAAGATCAAGAAAGCTTGCATGGCCTTCGGCCAATGTAGACGGGCTTTTGGCAAACCTTGGAGACTCCAAGTACATTCAATGTTAAACCATCTTCTCTATGGCAATGACTGGTGCGTTCTTGACAACACCTACTGCTGCTCTAGACGCCTTCTTGAACATAAAACCACTACATATCTTTCTGCAACATGAAGCACTTTCTGGAGTATACCGTTCCAAGGTTACTGTGCTCTGGAACAGTAACTCAATAGATCGTGCAACTAGCCACACAAGATTGTGGCCCCAAATAGTTAAATGGGATGCATAAACACTTGCTCCCAGTGACCTTACACTCACATGTAGTTTTCTTTTTGAAACTTTCAATATGAGAATTCCTCTTCGCGAGAAATGGCTGTCTGGCTGTATGGAGCGACAACTTAAGAATACGTAGTTTGTTATACTGACGGTTCTTTGTTGAAGGGCCGAGTCATGAAAGGAGATTAAACCAATCTCATTCACTTGGTAGATACTGTACCGTATTCCAAGCAGAAATCTTTGCGATTCTGTGTGGCGTACAATCAGCACTTCAACAGGGAATTTGCGGTAAAAGAATTTATTTTTGCTCTGACAGTCAGGCTGTTCTGAAAGCACTTAGTTCGGCAGATTCGAGATCAAAATTAGTAATTGCATGTCGAACTCAAATCGTAGAACTTAGCCTTTCAAATGCTATCTACCTTCTATCGGTACCCGGTCATTCCGGTATTACTGGAAATGAGTGGGCTGACGAATTGGCTAGAGCTGGCGCTGCGACTGACTTCGTTGGTCCAGAACCAGTTCTACCACTGTCGATAAGTTGGATAAAGCACAAAATTCGTTCTTGGGCTGCATCCGAACATGCTAACCATTGGCGTTGCTTGCAAACTTGCGTTCAAACAAAGACTTTTCTGCCGGATGTGAGTCCGAAAATATCAAAGAATTTGTTGCATTTTTCCAAGTACAACTGCAGTTTTCTAGTCAGGGCACTGATTGGACATTGCAAACTCAATTATCACGTGGCTACTATTCAGGGCGCTGAGTATTATTCATGTGATCTTTGTGAATCCGATTACGGTACATCATATCATTTGATATGCAACTGCCCTGTAGTAATGCAATTACGTATCCGGATTTTTGGTTCTCCATACATTGATGAACCTTTGTACAGAGAGCTGAAACTGAGGGATACGCTATTTTTCCTAACCCAGTGTGGTAAAGAGCTATAGTTTTAGCCGTATTTGAATGACGATATCTCTTCGGGGGTGTTATCGTTCTGTTATCCCTCCGGGGGTTGGAAGTTTCATTCCTGCTATTGTAGCACCTGCAGATCGTTCAGCATTCCTCCTCGATTAGAATGAAATAACAATATTATAACAGAACACAATTTTTCAACAGTTGTTACGGCATTTAATTAGCAAGGGACTGGAAGGTGAAGTATATTTTTAAATATTTAGAGCCATAGTACTCAAGGGAGAGCAAGGAGTTAAAGGGAGAAAGTTTATAAAAGCGTGGAAGGATCATATATGCAAGCTTAGAGCTCACCGGCGACTTAACCTTTTGTCTGCTACCGTAGGAGTGAGGGTCCTTTGGGATTAGAAATGCGAATGGCATTAGAAATGCGAGTCTACGGCATGTCCGGACAAGCGTAAAGTAACTTGTTACTTCACGCTGTCGGAACCGACCGTCATGACAGTCGGTTTAATAAATAGATTATAATAATAATTGTATTAACGTGTATAGCTGTTAGATTTTCACAAAACTCTAAAAAATTGATTTGCGCCTTTAAGGGTTTATTGTTTATGTATATCAACAGGCTATGTTGTTATGCCCCAATGATAAAATAATTAATTAAATAACATAAAATACAAATTAAAAGATTATCATTAAAATACACAATTAAGACACATTATTCCATACAAATAACATAGTCAAACAAATTAACGAGTATGGACAACACTATTAGTCAGTATGGTTCTGATCCTGACAGCATCCTCGCAAACCGACGACGGAGCGTTGCGCGTGGAAGATGGTAGTCGAAGACCGAAGCGACTCTATTGAAGGTCCTCTGGATAAGGGGTTAAGGGGAGTTATGAAACTTGTTTTTTTCTAAGATTGTGTGAAGTGTGTTCGATTTGGAAATAAAATGTGAGGACAAGCAAAACTTTGCATCTATAAATTTTGTTGAAATGAATCTACCCCATAAGATAACAAACATGATCCAAAGCTCAACGAGCTTTTTTCTCATTCAATCAGCTTTCTTTTAATGTTGATACGGGCAAACAGGATTCTCAACCCAAAGCTGCAATAAAGTCCGTCGTGAATCACAATGACTCGAACTGTCTACTTTAGTTCATTCAAATATTAAGCTTTGAATTTAAGCCAATTGTATTTTACCAGGCAGGTTAGGATCAGGAAGAAGGGTCATTATAGCTTACATTAGTTATAACATAGAGCGAGAAAAGAAATGAAAAAGGCATGATAAAATCCGTTACTACATTAATCAACATCTTGAAAAGGTATAAGATTATCGAATAAATTTGGTCAACACCTTTCCACACCTTCTTCTTCATAAAGTGTCATTTTCGCCCAAGAACTGGAGCAATCTGAAAATATATTCTTTCTGCTCAGAATGGGACTTTTTAAACATTGAAATTTATCACAATTTACTGCTCGTTTAAAGCCAACATTTTTTGTAAGTCCTTGTTAATCGACTTCTTAATCCATAGGCCCGCGCACACCTAAAAACTGCTAAAATTTTAATAACTTTCTCGGGTGATTTTACAACGATTTATAGCTTTCTACAATTAATAGCAAAAATGCGAATTAATTTCATTAAAAAAACTTAAGTTTACAATAAAAAACTTTAAAATAAAAAGTTGTTCTAGACCCCCCGACAGAATATTTTAATTTTACTTTCAAATGAAAGGGAAAAGTCCATTCTTTCATATCCCGAAGTTTTACAGATGCCGATTTTTTTTTGAATAAAGTTGTTCGACAAAGACACCGTGAGTGAATGAGATTGGATTAATCTCCTTTCATGACTCGGCCCTCCAACAAAGAACCGTCAGTATAACAAACTACGTATTCTTAAGTTGTCGCTCCATACAGCCAGACAGCCATTTCTCGCGAAGAGGAATTCTCATATTGAAAGTTTCAAAAAGAAAACTACATGTGAGTGTAAGGTCACTGGGAGCAAGTGTTTATGCATCCCATTTAACCATTTGGGGCCACAATCTTGTGTGGCTAGTTGCACGATCTATTGAGTTACTGTTCCAGAGCACAGTAACCTTGGAACGGTATACTCCAGAAAGTGCTTCATGTTGCAGAAAGACATGTAGTGGTTTTATGTTCAAGAATGCCTCTAGAGCAGCAGTAGGTGTTGTCAAGAACGCACCAGTCATTGCCATAGAGACCATCCTCTGAAGATGGTTTAACATTGAATGTACTTGGAGTCTCCAAGGTTTGCCGAAAGTCCGTCTACATTGGCCGAAGGCCATGCAAGCTTTCTTGATCCTGAAATCAATGTGAGCTGTCCAATTAAGTTTTGAGGCTTGAATTACCTCAACGTACTTCACTTGAGCTGCAATAATAACTTCAGAGTCAAAGAACTGCAATGGATGAGCTCCGGTTGTAATCATTCGTTGCGTGAAAAGAACCATTGATGTTTTATTTGGATTAACTTATAGTCCAACATGAAGACACCATTGCTCAAAAACACATAAGGCTTATTGCATCAAATCAAAAAGTGTATTAATGCAAATACCGGTGATCGTTAAAGGAGACCGAGGAGGGTTGAAACATTTTTTTCGTTTTTTCTAGATAATAATAAAACTGTCATTCGATTATTGCTTATTTTTAAATTTCTTACTTCTGTTTATGCTTAATCAAATTACATCAAAATAACTGGCACAAATCAATAACATAATATCAATATATTGATTGTTGTAACAGTGTTATCTTTGTTTCAACTCTCCTCATACCGAGGTAAGTTGAAACAGCAATTAATGTGAGTTGGAACAAGTAACCAATTATTTTAAATATTATCAAAACGTTATCTAAAGCATCAAATGTTATAACTGTGATTTTGGTTACAAATGCAGAAATTTCTGCAATTATCCCAACAGTATTAACAGTGAGATACTTTACCTAACCACTAATTAAGTATACCCGTAAAATTAGGAAATTTGCTACCCATTTTTCATACACTTAGTTATGCATTATTTTCCAACCACTTCCCCTAGAACATTCTGCATTCATTAAAATGGTTGATATGACCAGTGATACTATTTATGAATACAAGTGACCCGGGTTTATGAAAACAGATAAATTGGTGTCCATGTCGGTAGTATTTGATTCATTTTGAATTATGGTCACTTCACTCCAAGCTTCAGAAGCTAATAGGAGTAAACAATTAGAACAAATACATATTCCGTGGTTATAAATGACCAAGCCTAATAGATTGAGAACGTTGATCACTGTTGTCAATTCAGGAAAGAAGAATCTTGATTATTATTATTTGTTCAGGAACGTTAACGTGATTTTAACATTACCGTAAGACTAGAAGTTCATCGTCGAGGAGAGTTGAAACAAGGTGTTTCAACTCTCCTAGGTAAAGAAGTAAGGCTTGATCCACAATTTACAATTTATACCTCGCAAAGATAGAAAGAAACGTATACAATTCATAAATGTTAATTCTTAGACTATATAATAGTGATATTTTCATGATCGAACATTACTTAATATCTTAATAAAATAACGAAAATTTACTTTTGCTCATTTTTGTAGTGTGTTTACCGTAAATACTCAACCACTTATTTAACGTTGTTGGCTTGTATTGGAGGGTTAATGGGTACGATATAAATAAAACAAATGCATTATTGTTTTATCCCTAACGGTACTGTTTCGCTAGTAATGGGCACTGTTTCAACTCTCCTCTGTTTTAAATCTCCTCGGATTCCGTTATATGATAATTATCGGTGAAGCTATACGTTGGAAACCCAAGCTCATTAAGTTTCTTGAACAAGCCATCGGCGACAAGGTTCCATAGAAGTGGTGACAGCACACCGCCTTCAGGACATCCGCAGACACTCAGTTTCCTTATCTCTACTTGTCTTAACGATGAGCACAGATGTCGGTTGCTAAGCATTGCGTGTATCTAGTTCGTGATATATGAAGGTACTCCATGACCTCGTGCTGCTTCCGAAATGGATTCGTAAGACACGTTATCAAAAGCACCTTCAATATCGAGAAAAACTCCACAATATTGTGTAACAGGGTGGTAGTAGACTTTCCCCGCTAATATGCATGTTGCATTGCATGCAACGGGTGCTCGCCCAAACTAACATCTCGAATATAGTGGTCGACTAAACGCTCCACTGATTTGAGAAGGAAGGAGGTCAGACTGATCGGTCCAAAGCTCTTTGCCTCCTCATACGTGATGCGGCCACCTTTGGAAATGAAATTGACAGTTATTTCCCGCCACGGTAATGGAATGTATCCTGTTGCAAGACTATAAGTAAGAATCTTTTTCAAAATATGCTTGAAGCGTTCATATGCTCTTTGTAGTAGAACTGGAATGATTCCATCCTTTCCCGGAGACTTATACGGAGCAAAACTTTCAATCTACCATTTGGTCGATTCGGTTGTCACGGTTGGTTGTCGAGCAAATACCCAAGAATCAGAACTAACTGAAAAGAACTCAGAGGCAATCGTCAGTGATGGCTCTGTATAGCCTGGAAAGTGTATGTCAAAAAGACAGCTGAGCACTACATCTTTGTCAGACGAGTATTTACCATTAACAGTTCTAATGGAACTGACATCAAAGTCTTTCGAAAGTAACTTATTTATGCTACTATGAGTGAGCTTGTTTTATCCACGACCTCATCCAAGTCACTTGGAGATAACGACGGTTTGAGCTCATTTGGTACGAGTCAGTTTGCCAACTCATGCGTAATACCGTCAGAGCAGAGAGTTACATCTAACACCTCTTCTCTGATAGCTCGTGCAAAGGTTTGGCGGTTTCATGCATTAAGTATGTGCAGATTTGTGCTACTTAAGTATCCCATTAATTCGGTGCCTCTCAAATTGATATCTGAGCTGCCCCAAATTATGTGGTGGGTGATTATGAAAGGAAACCCATTTCTTCCACAATATGATACAACCCTTTTGAAATCATCAGTAGGCGATGCACAGTGTTTCCAAATAGGCAAAAACGTGATCGAAATTGTTTTGACCACGAAATGCTTCATACATCCTTCTTTTACCCTTAAATGTGTGATGTAATTTTTAAACAGCCTTATAAAAGGGTTTTCTGGTCGTTTTTTGAATATATGATTTTGCATGTAAGAGACAACATACGACAAATCGTTATCCCTGGATTCGATAGCGTTTGCTTTATAGATTTGAATGAATATGGCTTTGTCTGCGGAAATTTGCGGATTGAAGTGTTATTTCATACCAAAATGTTGCTTTTTAGCACTAAAAATATCGATAACTCTACAGATATAAGAGATAAAAATAAACTTGCATAACAATTGTGTATTTTCTTGTGCCAAATAAAATCTTAGAACATTTTGAAATTCTAAAAATCACCTAGAAAAGTTATGTTGAAAAAAGTGATTTGTCAGGGGTGTATCATAGAAAACTACACAAATGTGTATTAAAATCGAAAGATAGATACATAGTCTCTTCAGCAAAGTTATTTCTTATTATATTCCCTATAACTTTGCTGAATACAGTTTTTTTTATTATTTTCATAAATGACCAAACAAAAGTTTGATTCTCAGCTTTAGGGGGATTAATCACCAAACCAATACTTAAAAAAATGGGGAGTATTTTATAGACAAACTTTGCTGAAGACACTATAGCTCGAAAATCGTTTTTTCGTGGTCAAAACAATTTCGATCACGTTTTTGCCTAATTGGAAACACTGGGCGATGGTTCATTATGTGGCAAATATGCCGAATGATACACGTATTTCTTTTTTATGTTGTCAACAGTCGTATTTACCGTGACAGCAAAAATTTGCGAAGAAAAAACGTCGACTGTGTCAGAGATTCGCTTAACACAGCAATATTGGCTCTAAATATTGAAAAATATACTTCACCTTCTAGTCCCTTGCTAATTAAATGCCGTAACAACTGTTGACAAATTGACTCAATAGGTCGATAACAAAAATGGTTAACAAAAAAAAAAATGGCAAAAACACAATTTTTGTAACCTATTGAGTTATAAATTAGGTCTCGTTAGTAGTTAAAATAACAGAAATTTATGGCAAGTAGCAATGCGAGATAAAGTTTTGAAATATTTCTGTTATGTGTTTCTGATCGGGTCTGGGGTGCAGAATGCTCTATTTTTATTGTTTTTTGTCATTATTTTCCTTACCCCTAACCTTACCAATTCCCCAATCCTTCCCATCAGGAAAATGATAAATAGACGATTCTTGGCAAGGCACAAATCTCCGATTAGCATGGGGAACGCAACATTTGAGCCAGTCGCTACTGATTCCTGATAGTATAGATGTTCGTAGAGACCGGTGGCGTAGCTATCTTTAGCATATTTGCAAAAGATCGCTTAGAGCGTACCTGAAGGGATTCACCTCGCGCTGTTTGTACGTGGAACATGTCGGGAGATCAAGTGAATTTCCCCCACATTAGAGACACTTTTCTTCTACAGGAATCATCCACATGATTCCCATCGCATTTCCCACAACAAGCCTTTTTGTTAAAATGGAAGGCTGTGTGTCCCAATTGTTTGCATACAGTACAGTTCATGACCCGCGGCACAAAAAGGTGAAAAGGTAGACGAACCTTAATAAAGAGGAGGTAGTTTGGGGGGGGGGGCAGATCCACGAAGATCACCCGATAAGAGTCTTCACTGGCTGAAGCAAGGCTGAAGTCTTTGGCCCGGAGAAGATCACGATTCGGCATCCATCTCACCTCACCATTGTCAGGGGAAGCTATTTGCCCAGTGTACGTTAGTAGTTGAACCAAGAAATAGGAATGTGAAGTAATAGCGGTACATATCTTGGTTTTACATTTCTTAGAAAAGAAATGTATAGAATTCGCTCAATCTTTTAAGATTTTTTCCGAGACCCGGAGGGCCGAGTCTATATACCAATCGACTCAGCTGAACGATTTGGGACAATGTATGTGTGTGTATGTAACGGACAAACTCTCATTCATGTTTTCAGCAATGACTGAACCGATCTTATCCGAACCAATTTTAAATGAAAGACTTATCATGACAGAACGCTATTAATTTGTTTTTGATGTTTAGTTTTCAAGATATGCATGTTTGAATGTGTAAAAACGGCGTTTTTTGTAGTTTTTTGAAATTATCTGCCAAAATTGACAACATAGATTAACACTTTATATATTTTTAGACAGCTTTAACGAATACCTTTCGAACAAGCTATAGATTGTTGAAATCGGACTATTATAAAAGAGATATTTAACATTAAATACGGACAAAAAAAATTATCATTCCCCATTGTCAGAAGTATGACCAAAAACATGTCATCTATTATCAACGCCAAAACAGCTAATTTTAGGTCTATAGTATCTTTGGAGAATTTAATGGAGGTAATATGCGCTTTCTTTTGGTATTATGCTTTTGCTGATTAATCCCCCTACGAGTGAGATATTTTCATACATTTTCTTGGAAGTGATTGTATTGAAATGATGCCTTCAGCAAATTTGTAGCTCTTACTTTTGCGAATAACTTTACTAAAGACATGAAATACCTATTTTGAATACTTTAACAGTTATGGCTTGTTGTTTGTGGATAACCCTTTGTCGACTATTTATTGTTCAATATTGTAATAATCCATTTAAATATGCCAAACATTATTTCGATAAAACGAATTTTGTATTTCATTCTTCTATCTACAACCGCTAGAAATAATCACCGAACAATTCCAAGTTGTCTGGAAGGAACTTGATAACTTATCAGTACAAAAATGTTCATTTACGCGAACCCTCTGACTGCAATTTTTCTAACTTAGAACCATCGGATCGATCTGAAACATATCGAAAAATAAAAAGCGAAATAAATAACTCCAAGCAACAGCGTAGCCAAGAGAAGGCTTTGGGGTTTAACACCATACACACCCTCCTCCCACTCAAAAAAAGATTATTGTATTGAAATTAAAAATTTATTGATGTTGACTAATTTAATTCAATATTACAATAAGCATTATTTGATCCGTACATTGATAACCTGTTGTTGTAAACATTATGAGAACTTTTGAAAAATTGTCGGAATGGGGTCCTGATATGTAACTGATCTATTGGTCCTGATTTCACAGTTGTCTAACAAGATCAATATCAAATACCTGCCTGAAAACATTACAATAAAAAATTCCAGAGTTCTGAAATCAATCATAATCCTCAGATTTCCTTTCATATTGAGCTCGCTTTTGAAGAGGTGTACTGTGATAAGGGTCTTTATTGAATAGGAAGCGAAGTTTGCTAAAAATGTTTTTGTCTTTCTCATGCAGTCTAAAAATCGTCAATCTAACCCCGGCCCGTAGGTGTCATATGCCATTCGCCTCAGTTCGTCGAAATCGGAAAATGTCTGTGTGTATGTATGTGTGTATGTGGAAAAAAATGTCACCTCTGTTTCTTAGAGATGGCTGGACCGATTTGCACAAACTTAGTCTCATATAAAAGGTACAATCTACCCATTCTGGCTATTGAATTTTTTATTGATTGGATTTCCGGTTCCGGAGTTACGTGTGGAAGAGTGCGACCACACAGCAAATTCCCACATAAACTGAAATGAAAAATTCTCAAAGGGGGGAGTAACGGAAAATTTTAAAATAAAATTTGTATTTTTGATGCCAAGTGACTTTAAAATGCATGAAAAGTTGAGATTTGATGTAACATCGAAAAAAAAATTGTTTGGCGAAAATTGAAATTTTTTGCTTTTTTCATATAGAAAGGTTATGCAATCACTCTAAAAATCGTCAATCATCCCGGCCCGGAGGGAGAATACAGTGAGGAGTTTCAAGCTATGTTTTAGAAAGGACACATAGCATCTCAAGATCGTGGCTTTCGATCCATTGTATGTATGTGCAAATCGTACTGAATATTGAGCGACCGAAAATACAAGTCGCAAGGACATAACGTGCTTCGTAAAACCGGTTTCAAATATATTAGAATATAAAAACCGGATATAAACTTCAAGCAGAAAAATCGCACTGGAACATTTCTTTGTAAAAGTCAGGTAAAAAATCTTCAGTAAAAAAACGGAAAGAAATATATCCGATTCTTACAAAGTTTCATCCATCCCGAGTTTTAGGGGTGAAGCAAAGCAAGGTCGGCGTCGGCGGTAAAACATGATGATGAGTTATGTTCCGCCATAGACCATGCGGTAGACTTGGGTGCAACGCCCAACTCCTACTTAGCAGAAGGCAAAGAGTTCTTCACATTTCCTTTCGATCATGTCCATATGAGCCTGCCTAGTAGGGCATCGCAAAATTTTTTTTTAATTCTCAAAGGCCCCCCCCCCTCTCATATTGTGACAAATGTGAAAGTAAGCTCAGATGCCAAATTTCACATCATTTGGATAATTTTAGACCCCCGCCCACTTCGCTTGAAATTTTTTGAAATTGGTGCTATGAGAAAATATGGAGGAAAAATACATTAAATGCTATAACTTTTGAAGTAGCAATCAGAAAATTATAATTTATACCTCTTTTGAAAGGAAATAATCATAGTATTTGAATTGAGATATTTTTGTTTCTACGAAAATACGGAAAAGTGGGGTACTTGGTCACTTTGGACCCAAAATCCCATATTTTTAATGATTTTTCTACTCCGTGATGCAAATCGTACATATTTTGTAGTTTTTCTAATGTGAAAAAATCTCAGAAATCGAACGAAACCCTTTCGACCTTAGTCCGAATACGAGAAGTTGGGGTTATAGGGCCTTTTGTCATTCATATTAAATTTTATTATTTTCTCATGCATATATCTCTATTATTCTTCAATCAATTTTCAAAAAATGTAACTTATTGAACATGTAAAATTCTGAGGAATACAACAAAAATAAAAGCGTTAGAGGTAAAATTCAGAAACATCAAACTTTTTGATATTTACTTTACAAATCTAATTTTTTTATTACTTGTCCTAATACCTCAACTTCCCCTATTTTTCCAGAAATGAAACTTTTCTCATGTGATCCCTAAGCATATTTTACACTAAAAGTAGTAAATTAAATAAGAATTTTGTTGTTAAATGGAGTTAATATGTGCGATTTTATGATAAAAATGTGAAATCGACACTATATGTCAGATAATTTAATGTTTCTGAATTTTACCGGTAACGAATCTATTTTGGTTATAATCCTAAGGATTTTCCACGTTCAACATGGTAAAGTTTATTAAAATTGAGTGAAGAATAATAGAGATATATTCACGAGAAAATGATGAAGTTTAATATGAATGACAAAAGGCCATTTAACCCCAACTTCTCGTATTCGGACAAAGGTCAAAAAGGCTCCGATCGGTTTTTGAGATTTTTTACATTAATTTTACAATATGAATTTAATGTTTCTGAATTTTACCGGTAACGAATTTATTTTTGTTATAATCCTAAGGATTTTCCGCGTTCAACAAGGCAAAGTTTATTAAAATTGAGTGAAGAATAATAGAGATATATTCACGAGAAAATGATGAAGTTTAATATGAATGACAAAAGGCCATTTAACCCCAACTTCTCGTATTCGGACAAAGGTCAAAAAGGCTCCGATCGATTTTTGAGATTTTTTACATTAGAAAAACTACAAAATATGTAAGATTTGCATAACGGAGCAGAAAAATCATTAAAAATAGGGGATTTTGGGGCCAAAATGACCCAGTACCCCACTTTCCCGTATTTTCCTAGAGACAAAAATATCTCCATTCAAATACTAAGATTATTTCCTTTCAAAAAAAGTATAAATTGTAATTTTCTGATAGCTACTTCAAAAGTTATAGCATTTAATGTATTTTTACTCCATATTTTCTCATAGTACCAGTTTCAAAACATTTCAAGCGAAGTGGGCGGGGGTCTAAAATTGTCCAAATGATGTGAAATTTGGCATCTGAGCTTGCTTTGACATTTGTCACAATATGAGAGAGGGGGCCTTCGAAAATTAAAAAAAAAATTTTTTTTGCTATGCCCTACTGCCTAGTCCCAGTTTTCCGTTCGATATTGTAAACCATTTGAAAGCTATATAAAAACAATCAAAGTATTATTCAACCATAGGATCTGATAATTAAACTATATAGTTGAATTATATTGTGGTTGTTTTCATGTAGCTTTCAAACGGTTTACAATATCGCCTTTTTTCATAAAACGTTTATTTGACACGGCATTTGCAAAAGCTTTTTTACGCCGGGGTTTTTTTACATAACATGTTACAAAGGTTCTTAAGACTATCACGATATAAAAAAAAATCACTTTCTAATGCTAACACTGAGGATAATCATCATTTTGAATATCTTTAATTATACTCTATTTTCTTGAATTTCATTGTAAACCTATTGATAGTTTTTCTGTAATCCTTGTTTATTTTTTTTCTTTATTTATATCGTTTTATCTAACTTAACTAACTGCGAAGAAATCTAAATTGTTTGTGGGTAGCAAGGGAAAAAACTAGAAACATTGTGGGGATAATTATATTTGAATATTTATTGTTTTCAGGAAATGATAAATATGGCCCATGTATGTAAGATCTCGTAAAGCGAGGATATCACGAACAGGTACATAGGGTGGTTTTCTTCTGGCTCGTAAGGAGTCTATTAATTGGGATCTGGCTTCACGGTATTCAGTGCAAGACCAAACAACATGTTCAATGTCTTCGTAACCTTCTCCGCAAGCACATTGATTATCTTCTGCGATCCCAATACGGCGGAGATGCGCATTCAACGTATAATGGTTGAACATGAGTCTAGACATCACACGAATGAAGTTTCGACTTACATCCAACCCTTTGAACCATGCCTTCGTTGATACTTTAGGGATAATTGAGTGCAACCACCGTCCCAGATCTCTATTGTCCCATGATGTTTGCCAACTAGTAAGCGTCCTCTGACGAGAAGCGCTATAAAATTCATTTAAGGCAATAGGTCTTTCATAGATGTCACCGTCCAGCGCCCCTGTTTTGGCTAAATTATACGCTCTCTCATTACCCGGTATGGAGCAATGAGCGGGAATCCACACTAAGGTAATTTGATAAGATTTATTTGTTAATTTAGTTAAGTATTCTCGTATCTTCTTCAAAAAGAACGGAGCGTGATTATCAAGCTTTAATGAGCGTAGTGCCTTAATTGTGCTGAGGCTATCTGTGAGGATGAAATAATGGCTCGGAAGTAAAGTATCAATGATTTCCAGACTATAGTGAACTGCTACTAGTTCGGCTGTATAAACGGAGGCAGGTTCTGCAAGCTTGAAAGAGATCGAGGTGTTATTGTTGAAAATACCGAAGCCAGTGGCCTCATTGATTCGTGACCCAACAGTGTAGAACATTTTATGGCAGTCAATGTGTTGGTATTTACTTATGAATATTTTAGGGATCTCCAGAGAGCGCAGGTGATCCGGGATTCCACGAATTTCCTCTTGCATGGGCGTGTCGAAAAGTAAAGTGGAATCGGGAGTATCTAGTATATTAACACATGTCAGAACATAACTAGAAGGCGTTATTTCTTGTGACATGCGATTGAAGTACACTGTCATGAATCTGGTTTGGGATTGAAGCTCGACAAGTCTTTCGAAATTTTCAATTACCAGTGGATTCATAACCTCACATCGTATAAGTAAACGAGAGGAGAGATCCCAGAATCGATCTTTTAAGGGAAGAACTCCCGCTATTACTTCAAGACTTATCGTATGTGTCGATTGCATGGAACCTAAGGCGATTCGTAAACAACGATACTGTATTCGTTCCAATTTAATAATGTGAGTGTTTGCTGTTGAACGGAAACAGAAGCACCCATATTCCATTACTGAAAGTATCGTCGTTTGATACAATCTTATCATGTCACTTGGATGAGCACCCCACCAAGATCCGGTTATTGTTCGGAGAAAATTTATCCTTTGTTGGCACTTCTTTATCAGATACCTAATGTGGCCTCCCCATGTACCTTTAGAATCGAACCAAATTCCGAGATATTTAAAGGTCATGACTTGGGCTATCGTTCTACCAATCAACTGAAGCTGAAGCTGAGCTGGATCACGCTTCCTTGAAAAAACAACCAACTCTGTTTTCTCCGTAGAGAAATCGATGACTAGCTTCAATGCCCAACTTGATAAATTATCCAAACTATCTTGCAGTGGTTGTTGTAAATTTATGGCTTTTGGTCCTGTAACAGAAACCACGCCATCATCTGCAAGTTGCCTTAGAGTGCATGGGCTGACAATACAATTATCAATGTCATTCACGTAAAAATTGTAGAGAACGGGGCTTAAACAAGAACCTTGTGGGAGACCCATGTAACTTATTCTGGATGTTGCCAAATCGCCATATGAAAAATGCATGTGCTTTTCTGACAATAAATTGTATAAATAATTATTTAATATTGGTGAAAGACCACATTGATGTAGTTTCTCTGAGAGAACAACAATGGAAACAGAGTCGAATGCTCCTTTTATGTCTAAGAACACAGACGCCATTTGTTCTTTTTTTGCGTAAGCTAGTTGGATTTCTGACGAAAGTAGCGCCAGACAATCATTCGTTCCCTTTCCTCTCCGAAAACCAAACTGGGTATCTGATAGCAAGCCGTTCGCCTCAACCCAATTGTCGAGACGTCGTAGGATAATTTTTTCCAACAATTTCCTGATGCAGGATAGCATTGCAATCGGTCGATACGAGTTATGGTCGGTTTTGGAATGGCGATAACTCTCACTTGTCTCCAGTCGTGCGGGACAATGTTCTGCTCAAGAAGCTTATTGAATAAATTCAACAAGCGTATTTTTGCTAGGTCAGGCAGATTCTTCACCAAGTTGAATTTAATTCTGTCTGGACTCGGAGCATTATTGTTGCATGAGAGGAGTGCAATTGAAAATTCCATCATTGTCAAAGGCGAATCTATGGAATCGTTACTTGTGGGAGCATCGCGAATGATTTTCTGCGCAGGAGCAGAATCTGGACAAACTTTCTTGGCAAAATTAAGTATCCAGCGATTCGAAAAATCTTCGCTTTCATTAGTTACGTTTCGATTCCTCATTCTTCTGGCTGTATTCCAAAGAGTACTCATTGATGTTTCTCTTGACAAGCCATCAATGAAGCGTCTCCAATAACTAAACTTTTTGGCACAAAGGAGACTGTCAAATTTGTTTTGCAAAATCGAATAATTTTCAAAGTTCGCACGTGTACACCCTTTCCGTTTCATAATTTCTTTGTAGGCAACTTGTTTAGCTTCATATGCATCCGAGCACTCTTTGTCCCATCAGGGATTAGGAGGCCGGCTATTCATTGTCATGCCAGGATTGCATTTCGTTTGGGTTTGTTCTGCTGCTTCAATAATCAAACCCGCTAGAAATTCATATTCTTCGGTAGGTGATAGCTCTTCCGTCGAAACAAGAGAAGTGGAAATTAAAGATTGGTATTTTTTCCAATCAATATTTCGTGTCAAGTCATAAGGGACATTGATTGAATTCGTGAGGCCTAATTCACTGTTAATTGAAATAACGACTGGCAAATGATCGCTACCGTGAGGATCAGGTACAGCCTTCCACGTGCAATCTAACCGAAGTGATGTCGAGCATAGAGATAGATCTGATGCACTTGGTCGTGCGGGTGGTCTGGGGATGCGTGTTATTTCGCCTGTATTTAAAACTGTCATATTGAGCTCGTCACAAACATTGTATATCAAAGAGGATCGATTATCATTTAAGAGGGAACCCCACAATACTCCGTGCGAGTTGAAGTCTCCCAGTATCATCCGCGGAGCAGCCATGGATTCCACTACCTCAAAAATCTGACGTTGTCCAATTTGAGCTTTGGGAGGTATATATATAGAAGCGATAGACATGTCTTTGGCTTTAATGTTCGTTTGGACAGCTACAGCCTCAATGCCCGCAAACAAGGGGGTGTTAATTCTATAGAAAGAATAGCACTTTCTAATTCCTAGAAGCACTCCTCCATACGGGGTGTCTCGGTCTAGGCGAATAATGTTGAAATTATTCAAGTTGAAATTAATGTTTGAGGTAAGCCATGTTTCACATAAAGCAAAAGCATCGCATTTCAAATTATGCAGCAAAATTTTTAAGGAATCAATTTTAGGTATGATACTTCTGCAATTCCACTGTAAAACAGTGATGGAATCTTTCACTGAAGGAGGTGAATTATCCATCGAAAGATACAATCGCTGCAAGGATGGGCCATTGAGCAATCAGCTGCTCTAATTGTTGGGAGGAACGCTGAAAGTATACTTTTTAGTGGTTCAGAAATATTGAATGCTTTGAAAATCCAATCAACAATTTCAGAAAATTTCAATAAACCTATCCCCGGTTGAGGCTCGGAGGAAGTTGAAGTTTTATTATTTCCAGTAATGGTGTTCTGTTTGGATTGTACATTACCAAAACCGGGAGGGACTGGCTTCGGTATTGCATCGGAATTCTTTAGCTTTAGCCGCAATTTATTTGTTGGAGGAGAAATTTTAAGGCCCTTGCTTGGCAGTTTGAGAAAAGAGAATTGTTTTCTTTTCCTGGATCCTCTAGGTAAAACAAATGATGTACCTTCGGACGCTTTGTCAGAGTCAGACTCTTTCGGCAATAGAATAGCGTATCTGTTTTCTGGGACCGTGGGTTCAGGAGTAGCATTTTTCAGTATTTCTGCATAAGTTCGCTTAGACCTCTCCTTCAAGGATCGTTTAATTTTATCCTCCCGCAATTTATATATGGGACATGCAAGGAGCTCGTGTGAAGTTTCTCCGCAATGTAAACATTTTTCTATGTTTTTATTGCATGTATCCTCTTGATGAGACCCCCTACATTTACCACACCGTACCTTATTGGAACAGTAAGTGGCTGTGTGGCCAAGCTGTTTACAATTGAGGCAATTCATCACACGAGGGATGAAAAGGCGAACGGGGAGACGAATTTTATTAATAAGAACATGGCTAGGCAAAGCAGACCCAACGAAAGTTACACGAAATGAATAGGATGGTCTGTAAACTTTTTTCTCTTCTTCATGTGATACTGAGTACAATTGCTTACAATCGAGTATTTTTACTTTATTAAGCAGGGTGTTCTTAAAATAACCAACACCATGCTTAAGTATATCCTCGGCAGTGATGCTGGGTTCGGAGATGACTCCATCGCATTCTATATCGCGCGAAAGTATATAAACTTTATATTCACGCGTGAAGAGTTCGCAGGCTACTATCTCGTTAGCTTGTCTAATGTTATCAATGCTAACTCGAAGTTTATCTTTATTTACTTTCACGATCTCTGTTACAGCAGAAAATCGTGAAGTCAGATCCCGTGCAATTTGCACAAGGTTTAATGGCTTTCCTTTCCGCCTGAAGAAAACCTGCCAAGGTCCAGAAGACCCTTGAGGGTATAATTTTATTCTAGGGGGAGTTGGGGGAGGGGGATCAGAAGAATTTTGCTCTTGTGAAATGGAGGATTCCATCTCACTATCCTCCATCTCGCCTACCATACACAGTAAGTTAATTAAATACTAACACTAGCAAAATTATATTAAAATCTACCTGTCCTTCGAAGAGTTGCAGATTCACGTTGTCTCCCTCTGTCACACGCTCGGGTTGAACACAGCGCAACCACCACTACCAAGATGGAGCCGCTGTTTACCTGTGGGTCCAGGGGTATTTCCTTACTACGGAGCGTTGCTAGGTACACAAATACACAAAAGCCCGTATCTGCACTAGCACAGATGAATAAGTGATGATGAAGCGAGACGCTTCACCAACAAGATGCAGCTCTGTCTCACTTAGCGCCGACTGTATGCAGCATTACCACTACCACCACCAAGGTGGGGCCGCCGCTTACCTGTGGGTCCAGAGGTATTCCCCTACTACGCAGCGTGGCTAGGTACACAAATACTCAAAATCCCGTATCTGCACTAATACGGATGAATGAGTGATGATGAAGCGAGCCGCTTCACCAACCAGATGCAGCTCTGTCTCACTCCGTCTCAAGCGCCGGTTGTATGCAGCGCAACCTCTACTACCACCAGATGGGGCGCCGCTTACCTGAGACTTCGTTGCCTTCACACCAACACTCGCTTATCGCGTGGTACCACCACCAAACGACCGCTCTCGCAGCCAACAATCCTGTTTGTCTCCGCACCAACACAGCATCAAATACTGACACGGTACACAAACTTCTAGCCTATTCACGGTTTACACAGCCTTGGTTGCTACAACCAATCAGCAAACACAACCTTTCAAGGCGAAGGCTAAAACTGTTATGACAATATCGCCTTGATGTCAATGGGAAAGTTACAAGAAATGTTATGGGCCTTACGAAAAACTAGTTGCTGTGGATGGAGAAATGCGAATAACTTCTAAAAAGGTCGTAATAAAACAAAATAATTGGGTTGTTAAAACAAAATTTTAAATATCTCGAGAACTACTACATTTCAGAAAATTTTTGTTATAAAAAGTTCGATTTAAAGTGGCGTTTGAAATCATATTCAAAAATAAAATTCTACTTTTGACTGCGAATAGTATGAATAATGAAAATTTATCAAAAGTTGTTCTTAGGAAAACTTTTTTATTTAAAGTTTCTCCATGATCCAAATACACTGAAAAAGCTTCTTTTATGTCTGTAAAACGATAAACATTAGACTTTTGACAATTTATGATGGGGTAACGCGAATAACTTTTAAAAAGGACTTAATTACATGAATTAATTGTTCTTGTTGGAGCAAAATTGCAAATATCTCGAAAACTATCGCATTTTGCAAGATATTTGTTAAATACATTTTGATATAAAATGATATTTAGAATTATATTCTGTAATAAAATTACAGTTTTGTATGTCAATTAGAATGACATTTAACCCTTGTGAAGGCAAGCTAAAATCCTAACATTAAAGGGCAAGACGGGCCTCTCAGGCCCGTCTAAATTCAAGCTCCTTTTTGCCGTTCTCATATAGAAAGGTTATGCAATCGGTTGAAATTTCGACTTTTTAACCGAGACCCGCAGGGCCAAATCTCTTATACCATTCGACTCAGTTCGTCGCGATCGTAAAATGTCTGTATGTGTGTGGATGTATGTATGGATGTATGTATGTGGCAAACAATCTCACCGATTTTTCTCTGAGGTGGCTGGACCGATTTGTACAAATTTAGTCTCAAATGAAAGGTGCAGCCTTCCCATCGGTCGCTATTGATTTTTTATTGACCCGACTTTTGGTTCTGGAGTTACGTGTTGAAGAGTACAATCACACAGCAAATTTCCATAGAAACTGATACCACCATGATGTCCAAATGATGCAATATATATTAAAAGATTTGCAACATTACTTGGCTTTGCACGTCTAGATCATAAATGACCCACCGAAGGCACTTAGACCACATTGGCCAGCTATGTTGGTTCTTGATGCACCGATAGGAACTTACCAAGTTCCTAAGATAATGTCATACCTATTTCTCAGCGAATTGTTTACCGATTTTTACAAACTTGGTTTCAAATGAAAGGTACAGCATTCCCATTAGCTGCTGCTGAATTTCTAATTGATCCGACTTCCAGTTTCGGAATTCCAGTATGATGAGTACGAACACGCAGCAAATCCCGATTTCAGCGTATAAGGCGATGGAAGTAAAAAGGTCAAATTTTTTTCCAAACGGTGAGTACTCGGAAGATCACGTCGACTGTCGATCGGTTCTGAGCTACATTTCGTTTGAACACGACCAATAAATGTTTCTGGGTTGCTATTAATTTCTTCTGATGTATAACAGGAGTACATATTCACATTTATCTGCATCAGATTCATCGTCGGAAGCAAATCATTCACATCTTCTTCCTCGTTTCGGAATCGTCTGCTGTTGAATTTGCTCGAATTTCTTCCATTATTTCAGATTCTTTGAGACGATTGAAAACATGGGGCATATCGTCTTATAGCCATTTCAATTGTTGCTTTTAGATCCTACAGTTTGAATAATTACGACAACTATAACACAAAGAATAGGCAACAAAAATAGACAATAACGACAGAGTTAGATTATGTTGTATCCAAATAATTGTCAAGTAGACCACAGTGGGTGAAATAAAAGAATTTATCCAAAAAATATGACACACGTCATTATCGTATGCCATTTTTACATTTCTTATAAAAGAAATGTATAGAATTCGCTCAAACTTTCAAGATTTTTTTCTTATAAGAAAAGGTAAAAAGATAAAATCAATCAAAACATGAAAAAAATACAAAGATGAACTCATCAAAATGTTTTTTTTCAGATAAATCTTAATGTATAAATCCCGTGGTATTCCTAGTAAATATTGCATTCACACCGGGCCTGCCAGACCCGGCTTGCCTTTTTGTGCATGTAAAAAATTCAAACATAGCTGCGCATCACTCCATAGATGAAAATTTCACAATTCTTTATTTTTGTTATAGATTTCAAAGCTACTTATCAAAATTTCCATGCCCAAGCTTATGCTGCATACACATTTTTTTGTAACTAAAAAATTGTAACGTGCCGGGCCTCTGAGACCCGGTTGCCTTTTTGAGGGTTAAAAACATTTATAAAGTTGTTAGAAAAACTTTTTTGGCGATAATTTCTCCATCATGAAATCACATACAAAATGTTTCTTTTCTCTTTAGGTTTTTGTTGACAAAATATAAAAAATTAGAAAAAATGGTTTTTTTGCAATTTGAAATTTTACCATGAACTTTTGTTTTTGTGAAAACTGACACAAAAAATTTTTCAGTGTATATTTTTTTCGTGCAGAAGTATTCATTCACTGTAACGCGTTCTCAGATAGTTTTACTGTATAAAATAGTGTAATTGAACAAAAAAAATTTGAAATTATTGCACGTAGAAACGTCAACGCCCTTTTAAAAAATTGCGCTTGAGTCAAAATAATCTTAGATTGTGGAAAAAGGTTAGTTTTCCATGCCGGTTAAACCTGTAAAATTTTATCGGAATCTAAGATGGTCGGTCACGATTATAGAGATTTTCGAACGAATCCTCGTGGAATTCCTCTATAGCAGGACCGGCAATCAAATTTTACCCATGCGTTGCATTGTCCGGTTGCAAAAACAAAATTCTATATCTACTACCTAGTGTGTGAAACGTGAACAAACAATGAGTGACAATGCCAAGCCAGTTTATAGCCCGTTTCTACCAAACTATGTTGCTGTTGACTTTTCGAAATGTCCGGTAAGACCAGCGACCTGTGACATGAAGCAATTGTTGAAGGTGAACATGAAGCTCAACACAGCAGAAGTCAATGCTGTGAAATTACATCATCTACGCCATGAGGTACTGATTACGTTCCAAAACATAAAACAAGCAGAATCATTTGATACAAAGAACAACTTGAATCACGTGGTCGAATGTAATGACATTTTATACAGCATCTCAACATACGTAGACCATGACACTATTGAAGTTAAAATGCATGACTTGGCTCCGCGTACTAATCCATGAGGTACTGATTACGTTCCAAAACATAAAACATGCAGAATCATTTGATACACAGAACAATTTGAAGCACGTTGTCGAATGTAATGACATTTTATACAGCATCTCAACATACGTAGACCGTGACACTATTGAAGTTAAAATGCATGACTTGGCTCCGCGAACTAATCCTGCTGTTATCAAACAACACATGCCATTTTGAATTGGAAACCATTTCGGAAGACACATGGAGGAACTTCTTCCCAGGTCTCCGCAACGGAGTGCTTGTGGTGAGAATGCGGCCGACAAAACCTATCCCCTCATATCTGACCATTTATGGCAAAACACAAGGTGTTACATTTAATCAGCGAACATTGGTCACGTACCCAGGGCTGATTCCTACGTACCAGTTCTGTGGTCAACCGCTACACCACGAAAAACCTTGCTTGGAGGCTGCTAAAGGAAGTCCATATGCTACGACCAAGACCAGTACACAGTCGTCGTATGCTAAACCACAACCGGTTGGTAAACCAACGACTGCGGACCGCGCATTAACAAACAATAACTCAACGATATGGTCCAGGACCACTGAACCAACTAACGTTAAGAACAGTCAAATTACGACGACTATACCAGATGCTTCCAAATCGACAACCAACACCACCAAAAATGAATCAGATGCCGAGGAAGACCGATCTACAACAGCGACCCATAAGCACAAATAACAAATAAGAAAAGCGACCGTGAGCAACTTGAATGTAGTACCGACGACGACATGGGCATGAACGAAAACGCGAGACAAAGCGAACTGAATGACTCTAGTTATGATAGACAATGTAGCTGTTTCATCGCCTAGAAAGAGGATCTCAACACGCAGCAGCAAGCTGCGTGAACAAGACTCGATGGATAGCCTTAGTGAAAATCAATTTTTATTTTTTAGGGGAATTGTGGGAAAAACCGACTCTGTGGGTAAAACCGACACCCCACAATCTTACCTTGAAATCAAATTTTTATTCATTTCATAATGACACTTTATTATTAGTACGTTTATGTAGAGCATTTGAAGAAAAAATGGATTTACATTAGTACGCCGAATGTCATAAAAATAAAAAACATACGACAGCAGCGTTCGTACTCGTCTGGATGTTAAATTTTTGTTGGTAGATTTTAAGGTTTTAACCGAACAAAAGCTTTTCAAATCGCCTCATTTTTCAGTACCTATTATAATCGGCCTTTCCTATGATCAACTAGGTACATTGAAGCGAGTTTGAGAAATTCAATATTTTTAATTGCTTTTATAAAAAAGTGTGCGCTGATGGGGTAAAACCGACACCCTATGGTTAGGGTAAAACCGACAAGCTGTTAAGATGTTTGTGTATACTTGCGATTCATTACAAAATGCTGGGGATCTTTGTGTAACTTCAATTACACTATTGGCACACTATAGTAATAGCAGAAATACACATAAATACTTTTATTGTGTTTATTTCTTATAAGTCTCTTTACAAATCAAAAATTGGAATTTTTGCTTATCTGGTTCTATCGAAGCTTTTGCTATTTCTGCAAAAAGCTCATCAAACCGAATTTCTAGTGTTCTCTTGGTTTGTCATAGACGAACTTGAGTCACAATGAGACAATTATCTTATGTATACCTAAGCTGACCATTTCTGACGAAAAAATCCGTACACCATTCTGAAGCGAAGCGCGATCGTTCACCACGGTCAGGCACACAGTCCGCATGGTGTACGGATTTTTTCGTCAGAGTTGGTCAGCTTATGTATACCTAAGCTGACCAACTCTGACGAAAAAATCCGTACACCATACCGCAACGAAGCGAAATCGTTCACCACGCTCAGGCAAACAGTCCGCACAGTGTACGGATTTTTTCATCTGAGTTGGTCAGCTTATGTATACCCCATACCGTTGATGATCAGAGTCTCCAAAAATTAAAGTCTGAAAAAGATAGTTTTACTAAGAACGCTTGCAAATCTTTTCTTACATAATAAAATGACACTGAAGGTTGCTACTATGTGCGTAAGGATTATTTGGAAATACCCATATCAAGAAATAATCCTATAGAATAAAAAAACTCTTATTTATAGCACTACGCTTTCGAACTTTCTTCTCCTCACTACATGATGAAGCTATAAAAAGCACATATTTGCATCATTCATACTCACACTTTTTTAATCACTCATATATCTTATTTTAAAAAAACGTTTTTAATCCACCTAACAGTGTGATGAGACATTTCTTATAACTCTTATCACTCTCTTCGGATATTATATCGTTTGAGAACATTTCGAACTTGATGCTTCGCGATGTTTTTGATAACACATACTACATGGGATAGTGGCAGGACTAAGAGAATCGCTCAAATCAGCATAGGACAACATCAGTGCTAGAAATCTCAATCCAAATCAATGGGAAAGCAAAAAAAATGGCCCATAAAATAAAATATCTAAATTGTTGGGGGAAAACTAGATTTTCCTGAAGGGGTTATATATTGTACTGAGCCAAAAGAATCGAAATTTTTTTTGAATCGATTTGAAGTTTATACTTTACTCAAATTTCCAACGCGACTGAGAACTAAGAAATCAACGCTTTTTCTTGAGAAGGGCGATACTAGCAGTGATACCATTCAAAGAAAATCAACAGTGAATATTTCCAGACTTGGTTTTATTTCCTATTTAAGAAACTATTGTGTTTTTTACATCCTAGATTGCATGATTCAGTGATCGAAACCCAAAACTTCATAAAGTATTTGAAATTATTAAATTAAAATTTGTTTTTGTTATTGAAATTGACAAAATGATAGTATCACCCCTTTACCGATTGTTTACTTTTTCGGTCCCACCTATCAGCATTGAAGTATCGCCCTTACGTTTTTTTACAATAACTACCGTTTTACACCACCGATTCGTCCGTGTTTTTTCAATAGCGATCATTGTTACTATTTACAGCTGATAATGCTAAAAAATAAGGAAAAAAAAACAGTTTCGTCTCTAAACTGCTAGCAAAAAAAAGTATCGCTCTGTTTGTTTGCATGGTGCGTGGAGGGCGAAACTTTAAATAAACAAACAAAAATACAGTTTCGCCCGTTGTATTTTTTGCTCTAGTTTAAGAAAGCAATATCGTAGAATCAAATTTTTTAGGTTAATTTGTTGCGTTTCAAAGCCATCATTCGCATGTATGAAAAAAGCCTTATGTTTACATTTGTAAGTATCGCCCTTTTCACAAAAAAATGTTGAAATGAAATCGCAGCTCCTGATATCACGCTATCTCTGAAGTGCATGCGTGCATAGTTCCAAATTTTACTTCGACATCGACTTTTTCTAAAGGTGACTTCCCAGTAGTATCCTTGATTTGAATTATCATCGCTAATCCTAATGTCAAAGAACAAATAAAAACCTCTCGAAAACGAACCGTTTGGGAAAATCATCATCATTACTGGAATTTTCATTTTCACGAATCTTTTCGATAACCTTCCGTCACTTGCGTTAATGCACTTGGTGCACAGTGCTCTGAAAATCTAGCGAAATCGTCTTAGGGCACCAGCGGGTCTAATTCAGAGCTATCTGCGCGGTGAGTTAAATCTGTAAAGAATACTAAAAATTAATTTCAATTCCATAATTTTCCGTTCAGCAATTCGAGAGATCGTGCTCACCGCAAGCCATGAAAAATACGTTGTGAAGTGATGGTCACTATTTATTAAAAAATCACGGTTAAATAAAAAATTTCAAATAGTTTATAATTTTCACAAACTTATTTGAAAAAATTGTTTAATAAGCTTTCGTAATATTGTGTAGGAAAAAAAAGCTGAAAATTTCAGTATTTTCTCTATCTGCAACATATAAACCCTTAAGTATACCAATTAATTGGTATACGAATTGGAATAGGTTCGCCAAATTTTTGAAGAAGTCTATAAAATAACCCCTTGAAAGCTACCTAAAAATTGTTTTAGTTCGATGCAATAAAAAAATCCCCAAAAATGAAATGTACCTATTAATGTGAAACACAGTGAATAATACATACAATAAAGACCCATTTTTATCAATCTCATGGTGTATTTTAGGCTGACAAAATGGGGACATTGACTATATCGGACTTTTTTTTCTTTATAATAAACTGAAGCTGTTAAAATATTCTTCCCGTCTCTTGATGTAGTCTGATAACTATTTCCGATTATGATGAACTTTTTATTTTTGCATATTTCCATCTTCATGATAAGGAAAACATGTGCAAGAAAGGATTTACTCGAATTCAGTCTTTTTCGTCTGCTAGAGCCCATCAAACATATGTTCATATTTGGCTGATAAAATCGGGGTTTCAATGTATTATAATAGATATTCAGCATTCGAAGAAGTTTCTTGTGAACGAGTGTAGAACGACTTACTTACTTAAAGTCAGCGGCGTAACCAGAAATTCGGTTTGGAAGGAGTTTGGTGAAAATCGATCATACTGTCCAAACGGCATAATTCCGAAACCGTAATTTTTGAAGTTTTAAAATTATGCAGAATAAATTTTTCAGAAAATAGTAACAGAGTTCGTATCTTTAGCGAATTTGTTGGGACTTGTAGTCATGAATATTAACCTGAGAAAATTCACCATAAATACTTCTTGGACGATATACCGTCAAAATTTTCTTATCAAATGATACGCTGTTTAACGTTTGTAAAACTCATCGAAGATACTAACCCTCCGAAATTGGCGGTGTCAAAATGATGCTATCTTGACCTTAAATTACTGTTTTTAAACATTTGACCTATACATATAATTGGTCATACAACAAAAATCAAATGCTCATCAAAATCGATCAGAACCTGCTAGAATCCAATGGAAATCGTCATTTTTCATAAATTTCTCTCTACATTCGGAAAGTGTTATCCTCGTTATTAATCATATTACGTTTTCGTCTCAACTCGACGCATTCCCAAAATAAAAACCTGTTTTAATCCACCTAGTGGTGCAATTGTGCTTGTCTCATTTGTCCAGACTACAATTCCACGGCTGGTTATGCTCAATACAATGGTGGAAATGAATATTACATGTTCAGTACGATTTGCACATACATACAATGGATCGACAGCCACGATCTTGAGATACTATGTGATACTGAAACATCGCTTGAAACCAGCGGCGGATCATGGAGAAAGATCCGGGAGGTCCAGGTCCTGCCGAAAATTTTCAACTTGTTAAGAAATTTTAAACTAGTTTTAATTTTAAAGTAGCGACCCCTCACTGCATACTCCCTCCGGGCCGGTATGATTGACGATTTTTGGAGTGATTGCATAACCTTTCTATATGAGAAAGGCAAAAATGTACCAAAGTCCAAAGAAGTCAATTTTTGTCAAACATCTCAATGTTTCATGCATTTTATAGTCATTTGGCATCAAAAATACAAATTTGATTTTGAAAATTTTTCATTTCAGTTTATATGGGAATTAGCTGTGTGATTGCACTCTTCAACTCGTAGCTCCGGAACCGGAAGTCCAATCAATAAAAAATTCAATAGCAGCCGATGGGAAGGTTGTACCTTTCATCTGAGACTAACTTTGTGCAAATCGGTCCAGCCATCTCTGAGAACCAGAGGTCACATTTTTTTTACATACACACATATACATACACACATAGACATTTTCCGATCTCGACGAACTCAGTCGATTGGCATATGACACTCGGCCCTCCGGGTCGGCATTAGATTGACGAATTTTAGAGTGAATGAGAAAGGCAAAAACATTTTTAGCAAATGTTGAAAGTTATGCATTTTTTTGGTGAGCAGTTCTATGTTTCATAGACATTAAATCAATTTTAACTTCGCTTCCTATTAAATAAAGACACTTATTACAGTACATCTCTTCAAAAGCGAGCTCAATTTGAAAAGAAATCTGAGGATTATGATTGATTACAGAACTCTGGAATTTTCTATTGGAATGTTTTCAGGTAGGAATTTGATATTGATGCTATTAGACAACTGTGAAATCAAGACCAATAGATCAGTTACATATCAGGACCCCATTCCGACAATTTATCAAAAGTCCTCATGATGTTTACAACAACAACATGTTATCAATGAACGGATCAGATAATTGTTATTGTAATATTGAATTAAATCAGTCAGCATCAATAAATTTTCAACTTCAATCCAATATTTTTTTTGGGTGTGGTGGGGGGGGGGGTTTGTATGGTGTTAAACCCCAAAACCTTCTCTTGGCTACGCCGTTGCTTGGAGTTATTTATTTCGCTTTTCATTTTCCGATATGTTTCAGATCGATCCGATGGTTATAAGTTAGAAAAATTGCAGTCAGAAGGTTCGCACAAATGAACATTTTTGTACTGATAAGTTATCAAGTTCCTTCCAGACAACTTGGAAGTGTTCGGTGATTATTTCTAGCGGTTGTAGATAGAAAAAATGAAATACAAAATTCGTTTTATCGAAATAATGTTTAGCTTATTTCAATGGATTATTACTATATTGAACAATAAATAGGCGACAAAGAGTAATCCACAAACAACAAGCCATAACTTTTAAAGTATTCAAAATAGATATTTAAAGTTTTTAGTAAAGTTATTCGCAAAAGTAAGAGCTACAAATTTGCTGAAGACATCATTTCGATATAATCACTTCCAAGAAAATTTGTGAAAATATCTCACTCATAGGAAGATTAATCAGCAAAAGCACGATACCAAAAGAAAGGGCATATTACCTCCATTAAATTCTCCGAAGATACTATTGACCTAAAATAAGCCATTTTGGCGTTAATAATAGATTACATTTTTTGGGCATATTTCTGGCAATGGGAAATGATAAAAATCTTTCGTCCGCATTTAATGTTAAATATCTCTTTTGATAATAGTCCGATTTCAACAATCTATGGCTTGTTCGAAAGGTATTAGCTGTCTAAAAACATATAAATTGTCTGTCTAAAAACATATAAATTGTTAATCTATGTTGTCAATTTCGGCAGATAATTTAAAAAAAACTGCCAAAAACGCCATTTTTACGCATTCAAGTATTCATATCTTGGAAACTAAACATCAGAATCAAAAACAAATTAATAGCGTTCATACTGTTTTTTAGTTCTTTCATTTAAAATTGGTTTGGATAAGATCGGTTCAGCCATTGCTGAGAAACACGAATGAGAATTTGTCCGTTACATACACACACACACAGACACACACAGACATTGTCCCAAATCGTCGAGCTGAGTCGATTTGTATATAAGACTCGGCCCTCCGGGTCTCGGAAAAAATCTTGAAAGTTTGAGCGAATTCTATACATTTTTTTTGTAATTCTGTATTAGGCACATAAGCGGTTACAGCAAAACAGGGCCGGGTATCAGTACAATAGCAATGAGAAAACTTATAACTAATTAATTGGGTGGGATATTAAGGAAAAGGTGTAGGAAGAAGATTGCTCATATTTACGTTTTTCGCTTCGTTTTATAACAAGTTAGTCTAATCTAAAGCGTAATTTTGGAATCTGTAATAAATCTGTTAATGATCTTCATACTTTCAATATCTTGTGAACCTAATATATCTCTTATTGGCGTTGGCGATGTTCTTCCGTGTGCTCCTAAGTCTATCAGCAGTGCATTTCTAGTTTCACTGTATCTCTGACAATACCATAACACATGATCGAAGTCTGCATATCCGTTTCCACATGGGCAAATGTTGGAATCCGCTAAGTTTATTCGGTACAAATGGGCACCGAGCGTATAATGATTTGATATTAGACGACTCATGTTTTTTATAACAGCGCGTCCTACATTGTAATTGGAGAACCAAGGTTTATCGTCTACTTCTGGCTGTATCGAGAAACAGTATCTTCCGAGCTCACTACTGACCCATTTAGTTTGCCATTTTATTTTGACCATCTTTTTAATATCAGGAAAATATTCGTAGTAGATAATGTATCTATGGTAGTGATTGCCATCAATTGCACCCGTTTTGGCAAGTTCATCAGCAAATTCATTGCCTTTTATACCGCAATGAGCCGGAACCCAAAAAAACTTCACGATCTGGTTAATATTTTTCATATTCATCAATAAATTTTTAGTTTCGAGTATAATTGTGTTAATTTTCTTATTTTCTCTTGTTTGTAACGCTTGCAAAGCACTGTGGCTATCAGTGCATATCAAGAATGTTCCAGATGATAAAGATTGGATGATCAGGCAAGCTTGGTATATGGCTATTATTTCTGCAGAAAAACTGTTGCTGGTAGCTCTAGCTTGTATTTTTCCTTGAGGAGGACAGTATTTACACCGAAACCTACATTGTGTCCAATTTTAGACCCATCTGTGTAAAGAATGTTACCCGGCGGGAAGCGCTTCAGTCTATCCTCGCAGAGAGGAGACGCCATATTGGGCCACGTGCATTTTGGAGCACTTCTGAGTTCGGCGTGTAAAGAGAAATCTATAGAAGGTACATATAAATATGATTCTATTGGGAAATTAGAATATTTTGGATCGCTGAACAGTGTGACATTTAATATACGTACAGCTTCATAAAGCTGAACGAAATGTGATTTTGATCCGAGACTACTCAACAATTCGATGTTATTAATAAAATCCTTATTGGCACCATTAGAGATATTCTGTGTCAAACACCGCATATTTAATTCCTCGTATCTTAGTTTTAAGGGTTTCACTCCTGCTAATGTTTCCAGAGTTAACGTATGAGTGGACATCATACTTCCCAAACATATTCTAATTGCTCTATACTGGATTTTCTCAAGCTTGCTAATGTGGCATTAAGCAGCTCCGCCAAAGGTAATGTAGCCGTACTCCATGACGTATAGTATAGTTGTTTTATATAGCGTTAGCATCACCGAGGGGTGTGCTCCCCACCATGTTCCACATATCGTTTTTAGGAAATTTATTCGTTTTTGGCATTTTCTAGTCAATTCTCTTATTTGTGCCCCCCAAAGTCATTTCCTATCAAACCAAATTCCCAAGTATTTATGTACAAGTGCTTGCCCAATTCGATGCTCATCTATTCGCAAATCGATTTGTGGTAGTTTTTGTTTTCTAGTAAAGATCACTATTTCAGATTTGCTATACGAGAAACATAATCCATTTTTCTTGGACCAAATTGATAAATTATCCAAGGTGTACTGCAAACGTCTATTGGCAATGGAGTCGTCATTTTCGCTAACCCACACTACTCCATCGTCCGCGAATTGTACTAACACGCATTCCTCGTCGATACAGCTATCTATGTCGCTTACGTACACATTATACAAAAAGGGAGCCAGACATGAGCCTTGAGCTAGCCCCAGATAACTCACTCTTGATTCTTTGACTTCGTTATTGATGACGAAGTGCATACATTTTTGTTTCAGTAATGTGTACAAGAAAGCCGTTAGTCGAGATGGTAAACCTATGTTGTGTAATTTGGAACATAACTGGTCAATGATTACCGAGTCGCATGCTCCAGATATGTCAAGAAAAACTGCGATGAGTGATTTTTTTTGTGCGTATGATACCTGGATTGCAGATGATAGTTTTGCCAAACAGTCTCTAGTTCCTATACCTCGTCTGAAACCAAATTGTGTCGGAGACAGCATATTATGTTTTTCTGCCCATAAATCTAATCTCGTCAAAAGCATCTTTTCGAAAACTTTTCTGTCACATACAATTAACGAAATAGGGTGGTACGATTGCTCAACTGACGGATTTTTATCGGCTTTCAAAACTGATATTACTTTTATGTTCTGCCAAATTGCAGGGCAAATATTTTGGCTTAAAAACTCGTTGTAGAGGCTTAGGAGAACTTCTTTTGCTTTCAATGGGAGGTTTTTTAATAAATCAAATTTTATTCCGTCAACACCAGGTGCAATGTTTTCAGCCAATATCATAGCTCGTTCATCGAGAATGCAGCGGTAAGATGCTCAGTTCCCGGTTCGCTATTAGAAAAATTTGGGATCTGATTTAACACAAAATCAGGGCAAATTTTACGTGCAAATTTTTCCATCCATTCCCATGAGTATTCGTTTTCACTGGGTTTGGCAATCTGGCAATTTCGCATTTTTCTCGCTGTGCTCCAGAGGGTTCCAAGCGCGGTATCTTTATCGAACGACTCTACAAGCTGATTCCGATAGCCTTTCTTTTTTTTCCTGAACAGTCTTTTGCTTTTTCCTTCTGCTTCCTTATATTTTAAGAAGTCTGCCATCTGACCTGAAGTTCTAAATTGCTTGTAGGCTAACGATCTCGTCTCTAGTACTTTACTACATTCTGCGTCCCACCAAATAGTTGGATTTTTGCGCATTTTCGTGTTAGCTGGGATAGGTTTCTTTTGGGAATCTGTTGCTGCTTTCTGTATCGCTGATATCACCTGCATTGTAAGTGGATTCATATTTTGTTTAAGATTATCAAATCTTTCAGTAATCTTCATTGAATACTTGGTCTAGTCAATATGCTTGGTTAGATCATAATGAGATAAGATTTCTCTATCAGATGCGCCTGTTTTAATTTCGATTCTGATAGGTAAGTGATCGCTTCCGGAGGGATCATCGATGGTCTCCCAGTTACAATTCAGAGCTAGGCTTGCTGAGCACAGTGACACATCTATCCTGCTACTATTCCTTGGGGGACACGCTATTCTGGTGGTAGTCCCTGTATTTAGAACAACTAAATTGAATTCATCCATCAGGTCGTACAGAATCTTCGATCTACTATCATCTGAATCTTCGCCCCAGGCACATCCATGAGCGTTAAAGTCCCCTAGAATAATCAGAGGGATTGTAAATGTTTTAAAGATTTCTCGCAGTTTCGATATTGGCATATTCTCGTTTGGGGATACATAAAATCAGGAATCAGGAATCAGAATATATTGGCTCAAATGGCACGTTCCCCGTACATAGTCGGGGATTTGTGCCTTGCCGTGTGTTTTCATCATTTCCTGAGTGGAAGGAAAGGACAAGGAGGAGTGGGGAAGTAGAATTGGAAGGGTGGGAAAAATAACAGCACAAAACAAAAATAAACAACAGGTAAGTTAAACTCACAAGTAGTTCAACTTGCCTGCGAATAATCCTAAAGCTCTTTACCACATTGGATAAGAAACTTTAGTATGTCTCTGAGTTTCAGTCGACCAAACATGGTTTCGTCTATATAAGGACGGCTGAAGACTCGAAATCGCAATTGCGCTAGCGCTGGACAGTTGCATATCAGATGATATGAGGTTCCGTAGTCGGATTCACAAAGATCACATGAAAAAGACTCAGTGCGCTGAATAGTTGCCATGTGATAATTGAGTTTGCAGTGGCCGGTTAAAGCCCTGGTCAGCATGCCGCAGTGGAGCTTCGAAAAATGTAAGAGATTTTTCGAAACCACTGGGCATGGTTGTTCTAGAAACGCCTTTGTTTGGCGACACGTTTGTAGATTTCTCCAATAATTGCGGTGCTCGGACAAAGCCCAGGACCGTATTTTTTCCCTTATCCAACTTGTCGAAATTGGCAGGGCGGGCTCAGGACCAACGAAGTCAATCGCTGAACCTGCCCTGGCCAATTCGTCAGCCCATTCATTTCCAGTAATACCGCACCCAGACAAGGTAGATAGTGTTGACAATGCTTAGTTCTTCGATTTGGGTTCGGCACGCGATCACTAGCTTGGACCGGGATTTGTCTGAGCTAAGGGCCTTGATTGCAGCCTGACTATCGGAGCAGAAGTTTATAACTCTGCCGGACAAACTCAGTTGAAGGGCCGATTGCACCCCGCACATAATCGCAAAGATTTCTGCTTGGAATACAGTACAATATCTACCTAGTGAGTGAGATTGTTCCAATCTCATTTCACGACAGTAGTCACCAGCACCAGCACGTCCCTCCATCAGAGAACCGTCAGTGTAACAGACTACTTGCGTTTGTTGTTGTCTTTCCATAAAGCCAGACAACCACTCCTCTCGAGAGGGAATCTTCACATGGAATGTCCTGTAAGGAAAACTACAAGTGAGTGTAATATCGCTGGGAGCAAGAATATCTTCACCCCATGTAACCATTTGTGACCACAATCGTATATGACTGGTAGCAAGATCAACATGATTACTGTTCCAAAGCCCAGTAACCTGCAGTCTGTATGCACATGATAGTGCTTCTTGTTTTAAGTGTATGTGTAATGGTTTGATATTTAGAAGTGCCTCAAGAGCAGCAGTCGGAGTCGTGGTGAAAGCACTAGTCAACGCCATGAGCGCCATTCTTTGCAGATGGTTTAGCTTTGACTGGACTGTCACCACCTCTCCCCTCTGCCACCACACAAGGCATCCGTATGACAGTATTGGACGTACAATTGTCGTGTAAATCCAATAGATGTATTTAGGTTTGAGACCCCAGGTCTTTCCAAAAGTTCGTCTGCACTGCCCGAAGGCCATGCACGCTTTCTTGACTCTGAACTCAATGTGAGCAGACCAATTCAGTTTGGAATCCAATATGACTCCAACGTATTTGACTTGATCCGCACACAGTAGCTCAGAATCAAAGAACTGCAAGGGACGAACCCCGGTTGTTATTCGCTTCTTCGTGAAAAGAACCATTGAAGTTTTGCTTGGGTTAACTGATAGTTTAACTTGTCGACACCACTGTTCGACAGCTCTTAATGCCTGTTGCATCAAGTCAAAGATTGTTCCGATGCAAAATCCAGTAATTAGTATTTGGTAATCGTCAGCAAACCCGTAGGTTGGAAATCCAAGCTCATTGAGTTTCTTCAACAAGCCGTCAGCTACTAAGTTCCATAACAATTCGCCCTGAGGACAACCGCAAATACTCAACTTCCGTATCTCAGCCTGTCGCAGTGACGAGCAAAGCATGCGGTTACTAAGCATTGCGTTTATCCAACCTGAGATACATGCAGGTATCCCATGACCGCGCGTCGCTTCCAGAATAGACTGGAAGGACACATTGTCAAAAGCACCCTCAATATCTAGGAATACACCCAAGCTAGATTGCTTGAGCGAGAAGGCTTTCTCAATGTTGTAAACAACATCGTGAAGCAGAGTGATCGTGGATTTCCCACACTGATATGCATGTTGCATTTTGTGCAGTGGATATTCAACTAAACTAACGTTCCTGATGTGATGATCGATTATCCGTTCCAAAGCTTTCAGAAGAAAAGAACTTAAGCTGATTGGCCTAAAACTCTTGGCTTCTTCATAGCTTGAGCGCCCCCCTTTGGGAATAAATCTAACAGTTATTTCTCGCCATGCTTTCGGGATATACCCGGTAGCAAGACTGGAAAGCAAAATCTTTTTCAAGACATGTTTAAGAATATCAAATCCCTTTTGCAGTAGCACGGGAAGTATCCCATCTTTTCCGGGTGATTTGTATGGAGCAAAGCTGTCAACTGCCCACTTGACCGATTCAGTGGAAACCAATGTGCGTGCTAACGCCCACGAGTCCGAATCACCAGAATGAGATCTGTGAACGTTGATCAACTCCGGATCGATACAGCCTGGAAAGTGTGTGTCGAAGAGACAATTAAGAACATCTTTTTCGTCCGTCACATAAACACCATCTCTGGTTTTCAAGGAGTTCATCTGAAAATCATTCGATTTGGAGAGAATTTTATTTAATCTGCTAGCCTCGTTCAGACTAGAGACATTAGTGCATAGGCTTTGCCAGCCAGCCCGTTCTGCAGATCTAAGACATTTCTTATATGCACTACGAGCTGACCTGAAAGCCCTGGAGTCATCACGCTGACGCCGATTCCAAGCTCTTCTCATAACTTTCTTCATTCTTTCAAGCTCAGCCCTCCACCAAGGGGTTCCCCTAGTCGATTTAACAGTACGAAGTGGACAAGCTTCTTCGTAGGATGCTAATATGAATGAGTTTGTCGTATCCACGACGTCATCTAAGTCGTCTAGTTGACTAATTGTTGGAAAATATCCATGAAATTTAGTCGCCAAGTTTTCCAAAAAGAGGTCCCAGTTTGTAGATTTAGGATTACGATAGGTCACCACATTGAAGGTGACATCAAAATGCTCGAAAAATATATATTTATGATCGGATAGAGACGGTTCAGTTTCATTTGGAACCTGCCAATTTCCCAGTTCATGCAAAATTCTATCAGAGCAAAGTGTTATGTCTAACACCTCCTCCCTCCCAGACCTCGCAAAAGTTGGTCGGTTTCCCACATTCAGAATATGGAGATTTGTACTACTTATGTACTCCATCAGTTCAGAGCCTCTCAGATTGATGTCTGAGCTGCCCCAAATGATGTGATGAGCATTCGCATCACTGCCGATAATGAGCGGAAGCCCATTTCTGCTACAATATGATACAACGCTTTTGAAATCATCAGAAGGAGATGATTCGTTATGCGGTAGGTATGCTGAACAATATATATATTTTTTGTCTACGTTTTCGACAGTCAATGTAACTGTGACAACACAGATATCGCGAGTTGTGAGCTCCGATATGAGACACGCGTCAATAGCCTTATTTGCAAGAATGCAAGCACGAGGCATTTCACGTGGGTTAGTCATGCCTGTCTTGTTGTAAGCAATGAAGGCAGTGTTAAGTAACTTTCCAAAATAGAAGTTTCCTTTATGGAAATACGGTTCTTGAACCAATGCTATGGAAGCTTTACCTTCCTGCATGAGTCGAGATAAATTCATAGTTGCTGTACGTTTATGTTGGAGATTGACTTGTGCTATTCTAACCATTTTTGATTAGAGAACTGTACATTTCATCTCCAACACAAATTGCACAACAACTAGAGGACACCAAGCGAGTTGGGATGTTAACGCATTTAGCGAGCCATATCAGGTTTAAATGGGACATGATCATTTGATTCCCACGATTTGCGAAGAAAATAATGGTCCACTGTGTCAGAGATTCGCATAACACAGCAAGGGCAAAACCCAAAATGCTCCGTGCGCGACTGGCATATTTTAGACCCTCCAATCATTAAGTCCTCGGCACGGAACTACACCTTGACTTAGGGTCTCCTACTTTCAGTCGCCTCCTACGACATGGCAGCAGGACTCCAGTGGCTCAATTCTAGGCCGGATACCACACGGCCTCTGGGCAGGTTCATCTGTACACATCGAAATTTGATAATCGAAACTCAACAAAACTTCACCGAAGTACCATCAGCCGAGAGTCTCTGCAAACCCCCAGCCAACAAAAATTCGGCAAAATTAAGTGGATCATCGGTGAAAAAAATCGGTGTGTAGAGTGAACGTTCCGCTGCGTAATGCAGCATACTGGGGAGTTCGCCCGACTTTTCCCAGGCTCCGTTCGCCATTGAGAATGTTTTAAACCCCCTCAACAATTTTACCCATAGCACGGGTCGCATGACACTATGGAATTGGGGTTCCCTGTTTGGTAGATTTTTACCACTGAAACAGGTAGTCCGTAGTGTTATTCTTAGCCGGTTGAAACAACCACTACCGACACTACACGGCTTATCTAGGCTGTTCGGTGAAAGAAGCTGACATTGAAGAACAGCTTCCATATTTAGATGGGCGAACAGCCGCAGAAGGAAGGAAGGAAGGAAGGATAACGGGAGGAGAGGGATTTGGGCTAAGCGCTTATTTAAAGGCGGCGCTGACTCGCCTTGTCAGGGCTGCTTTAGGGCATGTGGTATTTAGGCCTAGGACGTATAGGGCCCACTACCTCGTCCTACCACACCCGCAGTCAGCCCCCGCTGCTGGTTCGGGTCGCGAATCACAACTAGTTGCTATCGCGATTAAGCATTATCCACCACCTATGACCCGCCCGGTTGCTTGCAGCTCAGCTTCCCACGTAGCGTTCCTCCACCACCACGGGGCCCGGGAGGGATCATCGATGGTCTCCCAGTTACAATTCAGAGCTAGGCTTGCTGAGCACAGTGACACATCTATCCTGCTACTATTCCTTGGGGGACACGCTATTCTGGTGGTAGCCCCTGTATTTAGAACAACTAAATTGAATTCATCCATCAGGTCGTACAGAATCTTCGATTTACTATCATCTGAATCTTCGCCCCAGGCGCATCCATGAGCGTTAAAGTCCCCTAGAATAATCAGAGGGATTGTAAATGTTTTAAAGATTTCTCGCAGTTTCGATATTGGCATATTCTCGTTTGGGGATACATAAAAAGACGCCACTGTGAATTTGCACCCTTTAGTTGTCACTGTTGCAGCAACTACTTCGATTGGGTGTATTGTGGTTATACGGATTCTCTGGTATTCGATGTCATTTTTTAACCCTAGAGCAACACCGCCATGAGAGTCATCGCGGTCACTTCGTAAGATATTGTACTCAGGAACATAAAATTGGTTCCGTTCTGCTAACCATGTTTCCGAGAGGGCAAACATATCAATTTGATACACGCTGAGCAGCGATCTAAAATCGGTAATCTTCGGTAAAATGCTTCTGCTATTCCATTGGAGGAGTTTCACGACTTTAGGAGGTGTATTAATCATTATCGGGTGATATAATTCCTAGAAGGGGCAAAAACTCGACTAATTTTCTCCAAATTAGTCTGAGAATGGGCATCAGATTGTTGATCATTGTCCGTCGTTCTGGGCTTACACTAAAGGTATCGCAAAGAAGAATAATCAATTCAGCTATAGACATCATCGGTGAAAGAGAACTGGACAGCAATTGGGGATTATTAGTTGCTCTTAGGGGAACCTTGGGTAGTGGTAGAGGGGGGAAATCCGACTGATTGAAGATATCGTTGGTGGTGGGTTTCTGGGGAACTGTTGTTGGCTGGGGTGCTTTGTTATTCTTCTTCTGCACGGTGCTACTTATTGGTCTCTTTCGTTTTGGGGGGATTGTATAGCTGCAATGTACGCCTTCTTCCAGTTCACCTTGGTCTTGATTATAGGAGAGATTCGCAAAAGGAATTTCATTTGAATATTGTTTGGATTGTACTAGTTCTGCGAATGACAGACGTGATTTAATTATTATCTTATTCTATACATTTCTTTTATAAGAAATGTAAAAGATAAAGATTTCAATAAAGTGGAGGGAAAATAAATTAAAGGGGGTGTCGATCTTACCCCTACGGGGTGTCGGTTTTACCCGCAATGACTACAAAACGTCATTTTGTTTTCCAAGTTTTACAACCAATAATTTTTAATGAAATTAATTTTTTGAAGCGCTGAAAAAATTAAGCCTTGTTAAGAATTTTCTGAAGAAGAATTCTGCTCAAAAATTATAATTTTATTGGCTTTGTGGCAACTCAGAAAAAGTGTTAAGCTTAAGGTGTCGGTTTTAACCATAATTCCCCTACATATTGTAAAAATCATAAAAGACCCACGGCTCAGTTATGCTAATACATTGAGCCGTGTCAAATAAACAAGAAAAAAAATACGTCAGAGCCCCGCTTGAAAGGGTAAAGGCAAAGATACTGTAAAGTGTGCCATGGTGCTCCACTGGTTCCGTGCTCGACTGAGTTTGATGTAAGCGTTGGAGTGTTGAAGCTTCCTACCATTCATTCCTGAACTCACTGTCTCCAGAAGGTCGCGTGTGCAAGCAGGAATGCAGGGATTGGTGATACAACACCTGGAAATGCGCAATGCATTCGAGCATTCTTCGGAAAAAAAAACCCAGACTTTTTAACTAGTATAAGTTATACTAAGGACTAATGTTTTCAATAAGTGTAAGAAATATAACTGTCGTTTTGAAATAACAGCAACAAGTAACAATCTAAAATTAGGTCGCGTTACGAACGGCGGGCATGTAGTTTGATGATAATTTATAGCATATTTTCGGTGAAATGTATGCATAACATAAATCTAATGGCAGTTTCGTTATTGACAGTGCACTGCACCGGTGTAGTCGATCTTACACTGACTCAAACCAGGGTGTAATCTGTCTATCTCTTTTTTGCATCTATGTCTATGTATCGCCAGGTGGAAACGAAAGCACCATAATAAAACTAGCGTCAAAATGTAAGATATTTAATCGTGTTTGATTCTAAAATTTGTTCCGTGTTGAACCGAACTGCTCTAACAAATGTCATCCAATAGGGTGAATAAAAGGCTATGAGCAATAGGATACAATCATTTTATTTCTATATGAAACCAGAGATGAAAAATAGTCTGATTTGCAATGAAAAATTAAAACCATTACGAAGGACCAACATTCGTACTTCGGCCGACCAACCTACTACTGCCATGCCGCTTTGGAAGCATTATGAACGCACAGCCCTCCGGCTTTTCTCGATGTTCTTGCCGTAAGTCAATGTAATAGTCAGTAGGGCATGCGGGTATGTAATCGATAGAGCCGATTGGGTAGCTGTCTGTCAGATCGATTCATAACTTCCCTTATCAAAAATTTGCGAAGCAATGCGTCATCAACACACTGCATCAATAAATTTAACAAATTTCTAAATCTAGTCAAAAAAATTGCAGTCGGTTACCATTTCTACTTCTTGGAAATCCCTAAAAAAAGATTCAACATTAGCTACTTCAGCTAATTATTCCCTAGCTACTTTAGGTTACTCCAAAATGCTTGACGGAAGTGGCCAAAATCTAATACAATGTATGTGCTAGTGATAATAGCTATATAATATTATAAATAGTTTTGTTTTGTTCTGCTTTTTATTTTTACTTATTTCACCGTGCAGTATTAGTATAACGAATTCATCATAATCACTTTCGAGTTTTTGAAATAGTTCTTGAATGAATGTCTTTAGCAATGACAGCTATTATTTAATATTTACTGATATGTACAACATAAAGTACAATAACAATTTTGCTTACTCATAAAACTATTCTATGTAAACGCAGATAAAATCCTAAATGACTTCTTATTTATCGTTCATGCTGAGAAATTACTCCTAAAGTTAGTCATATGCACAACAACTACATAACAATGCGACATAAACAACTGTGCAATGTTACTCTGAAATGTAACATGCATGAAATCTGACATAATATGCACACCAAAATAAATTCTGTACAATTGGCCAAACTAAAATGTTTTCTGTTTCTTTATTTTATCAATGTTTCTCAAGTCAGTGATGGATGCCATATCCCACCTTTTACTAGTTGCATACAATTAAAAATAAACGTGCATTGTTATGACTAAAATAAGCGATAAAAAGCATGACTTGCTCTAGTTGATTACATCTTTGACCAATTTATCGCAATTCACCCATGGTGCTCGCAACAAAATCTGTTGAAATAATGGTTGCCAATGTCCGCAGAGATTTTTACTATTGATTACAAAATTTCGCGACAACAAATCTTGAATTCGGAACAATATATCGATGTGATATTCACTCTATTGGATTCCCCAATGTCTCAATTAGGGAATGAAGCATTTTGGTGTGGATCTGAGCTACCGTTTACTAGCTAGGGCGATCGGAACACAGCGCTGTCCTGTTTTGCCATACAAAATCAGAATTTTGGATTTTGACTATTGATGTTCAAATTTCGCGACAACACGCCGGGACTTATACTGAACCAATCTATGCGGAAAAGATCTCTAAAATTGCGCAATATACTAACTTAGGGAATGAGTCATTCTGGAGAAGAAATTTGCTATAGTTTTTGTGAAAAATGAGTTTAACCAGCACAAGGTCGCCATCCGTTTTTTTTTTTCGCTCCGGTACTGCCTTAAAGCAGCCAATCCCGTACTTCAACAGGTCTTCGCACTTCAGACCCGGTTCGGCGACCACCCCATCGATTTCCACTGCCCTACAAGGTACATACACCCTGAATTGCTTCGTAAAACGCTCGCAGCGAGCATTCTGGTTTGCCTGGTCGAGGTCATTTACTATAACGCGTATCTTATTATCTCGAACACGTGTTATCTGAGCTACGGATGGGTAGCTCCCGTGAGATCTCTAGAATATTGGGCGATTTCGTGTTGGGCCGGAAATACACCACCCAAGGTCCATTTGAACTGGCTGGGTATGTTTTAATGCGGGGAGGACTGGGGAAATCAGGGGAGGGAGTAATTTCGGGTTTATCCGGTAAATCCATGGGAATATCATTCCCATCCAATGCTACTTCGCCCTCGGCCATTTAGGCACGAGGATAGCACAGGGTGTAAACGAGAGATGAAACTTATATTCAGGGGAAAGGGAAGAAGTAGAGACCGATCGGGGAAAGGGAAATGAAAGAAAAAAAATACTTAGCTTATATAGCGGCGTGTCCGGCTATTCTGGTATTCACTTCACCAGCCTGGGCACCGGCGAACAAAGACTGCCTCCAACAATGGTTGACCTTCACTGACAATATATATTCTTATTCACTTTATGCACGGTACCAGAAAACGAACTGCTTCGATCGAGAGCTCGAAGTGTTATGGGACATATGTTTTTCTGACATATGTTTTTCTGACTTTTTAATAAACCGACGCTCTTAAAATATTCTTCTTTGTTCCTTAAATATAGCCTTGCAACCTTTTCTAAGTAAAGAAATATATGTCCAAGAAAGGATTTACTCGAATTCAACTTGGTTCGTCTGCTAGAGCCCATCAAACTACCAACTATCAATTTTCACAGGAATCTGATAAAATCGGGGGCAGATTAAATCGGGGGCTGATAAAATCGGGTGTTGATAAAATCGGGTCTCCACTGTATACAAATCATCCATATAGGATACACTGAAGATATTGGAAATGGTGACTAAAATAGGTGTGGTAGTTTAATAGTTGAATTATAATGATGGAATACATCAGTCGTATTCCCAATATGTTGAGTATTATATGAATAATTTGGAAATGGTTCCAAAGATTGCTGGAAAGGTATTTATTTATGCGGGTTCGCAAATCACATATGGGACTGATATGCAGGTACATTTTTATAGGACATCCATGATTTGATATTTTTTCGGATTTTATCGAACAAACTTGCGATTTTTACTGTGATCTCTTGGAGTATAGTAAAATAATCGTAATAGTTGAAGCTAACTAAAATTGATGAGAATGCATATGGGACTTTTATGCGAGAATGGTCAGTAGAGCACGCACCTGAATATTCAAACCAAATTAAGGACGCACCTCAAGTTTGCAAACGCTGCTCGGTTCATAAAAACGATTATTCAATTTTTCATGTGAGAAAGTTGCCGAAAAAAGCAAAAAGCGTAAATATGATGTCACGATATCACGCAGAATTTATACCGTTGCAACAAGACCACCGTCCAGAGTGTTTAATTAAGTCGGGGTAAGGTAGAAAATTTAATGGTATGCGAAAAGCTCATCGTTTGTATTTCAGAAGTGCGTGTCATTTTTTACTAGGAACAATAATGACTGAACTTTTCTCTTTCATTAAATTAATAACAAGTACACTAGGTAAAAATGATATAAAGGTCATGATTTGCACGTAAAACGCTTAGCTTATAGCAAAGCACACAAAAAAAGAAAAAAATATAAAACTGGAATCGGATTTTACATTTACCTCATGCGTGAATAATCTGCTTGATTTTAATTACACCACGACTGCATGAAACAATTTTGTTCGATGTATTCTTTTTCTCGGTGTTACGGTGTGCTACGTTGTACTCATCGGATTTTCGCACTACTTTGGTATCCGTTGTGCTGTTTCTTGCGCTACTAGGGATGTTTTTTTATTTTTTGTGTGATCTTATTAAGAATTTTTTCACTATCACATATAACTTTATAACACAATCTTCTAGAAGTATACTTTATTTCAAAACTAGAAGGCGGCTATCACTTATTGCACAGAACCCGGCAAACTAATAAAACATTTTCCGTTCTACAACTACGGACATGTATCTGCTCAGCCAATTTGTATTGGGGAGCGCGATTTCAGAACGCTGGTATTGATGCGGCTATATATTGGAATTTCGCGAGTATCTAAAGCGATATACGAAATGTATTAACTGGTCAAAATTTCAGGACAGACTGAAGAAGGCACGATTTTTTGATTAACAATAGTTGCATTTCAGTCTTTAGCGGCAAGCAACGCGATGGATGTTTCAGAGTGAATTTTGCTCGTTTGCCTCTGAGTCATTCCAACACATAGTACAAAATTCAGTTAACCAGAACCAGGAGAGAGTGAGAGATAATCAACAACTGGAGAGGAAAGATTGAAGAAAGAAGAGAGTGGGAGGATTGTACCGGCTAAGAGAAAGATCATGAATCATCACTGTACGTGCCTAGGAATAGTACAGAGTTGCAATAACATATATTTGAAACTGTAAATAAAGAGAGATTCCTATACCTTCAATGAGACCATGGCAGCTAAGTATTTGAAGGGTTTGAATTTTCTAATTTACCGCAACTTCATCGAGAAAACCTTCTGTATGCTACAAGAAAAAACATCGAATGGTTTTTTTGTAGACTTTTGGTAGCCATTCTGTAATGGATCATGAGGCAAGGAAGATGACATCATGCTTCTAAAATCAGGGCAAGATTTCATGGAGCCGATTTTCGTTTAAGCTTGTGATTTGCATTTATTTCTTTTTCCATCTCTATGTGCTATACCGGCTATCGGTTCAACATAGGCTGCGTAAATTGACGTCAGTTAAGGTTGGAGAGAGAATCGGCAAAACTCGAAAACGAAAAAAGCAGTTTTTTCCACACCGAGCGTTAGATCTTCATAAAAATCAATCAACTTATGTAAAATGTTGTTACAGTACTGCTGATTGATTTTGATGAAGATCTAACACTCGGTGTGGAAAAAACTTTTTTTTGCTTTTTTTGTTTTTGATTTTTGCCGATTCTCTCTCCAACCTTAAAATATTCAACTACCGCTAAAGTCGCAATAACATACAACCTTGTTGATAATGTTGAATAATTATATGCATTCATACTGTATGAACCCAAAATACGACATTTTTAACAAGAAATGTTTAGGACTGTTGTTAGACATCCACGACATATCAGCCAGTAGAGTAGCCAGAGGGAGGGATTTGCCCCCCCCCCCCAAATCAAAAGTAATTCAATTAAAGAAAATTATTGGTGATCATCAGTTTAATTTTAAAAAAAATTAATGCTTAATATTTTAATAATAATTTTGGAAGCTTTTTATCCGATCATTACATTGCATCCATAATGCAAATTTAGCAGGAATTTTGAAATTTTACTAGAACTAAACAACTTAGCCTCATTAAGTCTTTGGAGAAGTTTTAGTAGTAGTTAATGAGCCCCTTCTTTTGGTTACAACAATAGTCAGGGTGGTTTTAATTTTACCAAGATCCAAATCCAAATTAACTTTTCAATCATTCCAGCTAAAGCCAAATGACCTTCAGCGAAGTTGTAGAACGACAAATTTTGGAAAAGTTTGCTGAAGACATGTAAGCTCTATCTGTCTACTTTTTATTTCACAACAAATTTAAAATCGAAGGTTGAGGTGCTTCTTAGAAAAAATGTTTTATTCAAATAACTTTTGCGGCATTGATTTAAAACAGAAGTAGTCTTCAGACAACTTAAAGATTGTTTAAGGCGAATAATTTGTTTCATGGCACCACATATCTAACTATTTTTGTTGAAAAGTTATGAGACATAATTCGTCAAAATTGGGGGTTTTGGGGGCAAACAAAAGATAATTCTTTTTCAACTATAAAGAAGGTCATGATTAGAGTTATAATTGAGCAAAAATGGCGAAAACGTTTTTTTTAAATTTCATAAAATTGAGTTAAAATAATCAATTTTTGATATTATAACGAGGTTACAAAAATTAACACGATGTAAATAAAGTAATAAAGCAATAGAAACAGATAATATCATAATACTCGGAGAAATTAAAATTTAAACTACTCCGACAAATAAGTTTAAATCCTTCGATCAAACTCGGGCGGGCTAAACGCATCGTTGCTGTGATCCACACATATTATCCCAGCCAATCAGTGGCCTACACGTTGATGCGATCGATAGAGATAGGAAAAATGTAAGGGTATGGTATAGGGAATAGGTATCTATAGTGTCATTCCAGTCTGAACTGCACGCTTGGTGGGCAGAAGTATACAGTGTATATAGTGATGAATAGAATTGGAGTAAACTAGATTTGATAGAACGAACAAATATGTAAGAAGGCTAGTATGATGAGCGAAGAAAATTAAACTAATCGAAGGTTTCAACATAGTAGAAAAATAGGAAACTATTGCGCGGAACACAAGGTTTAAGAAATTGTATGTTCACGAAAACCAACATTTTGGCCAGGTAATATATAAAAATAACTAAATCTAGAATTTCGAGCATAAATTTGATTATATTTCTTCGTTTGAAGATACCTTCAAACGAAGGTGCCAGGTTGGGACATGACGTCCAACGATTGTCTATAAATTACCACAATTATACGAAACAATAAAAACGATTGAGCACAGGGGCTAGAGTAATCGACAAACAGACTGTTAACCGATATTCCCGAAGTCTCCTTCTGACCGGATAGCACGGCCCGCATCGGAATAGCAATATTCGACTAGATTTGAGATCATAGATATCTAAGATTAGATGATTCGCGTTCGATTTGTATAGCTAGAGTGTAATTAACTTTTACCGTTTATGTCGCTTTAGGATTGTCGATAGTAGGTGTGGTTTCGGAAGTGAACTACCCTGAGTCTTACCGGGCATTTAAACCCTCGCGGCTTCGCAGCAGCTAAGCTGCCTGGCGCAAAAGCGGAGACCGGTTTTTACCATCCCTCTCGCACGTTACAATATATATATATATATATATATATATATATATATATATATATATATATATATATATATATATATATATATATATATATATATATATATATATATATATATATATATATATATATATATATATATATATATATATATATATATATATATATATATATATATATATATATATATATATATATATATATATATATATATATATATATATATATATATATATATATATATATATATATATATATATATATATATATATATATATATATATATATATATATATATATATATATATACATATGCTTATATCTTTTGAATGATAGAAGCTAGAGTTTTGATGTGGTAGAAGAAAATGTTCGTCTTGAAAAGGTTGAAAAAAAATGATAACTGAAAAAGTTAAATTAAAAACCTGTTTTAATCCACCAGTGGTGAAATTGTGCCTTTCTCAATCATGAACACGAGAATTTATTCGTTGTTTATATTCATTAAAAGCTTTCAAATGTATATATTACATTTTTATTATACACGACATGACAACTATATACAACAAAAGAAATCATTATTCGAGTTCTAAAATTTTGTAAAAGAAAAAACAGCAACGGTAATATTAAATTGATAAAAAGTGCGAAATCGGCAAAGTCCCAAAAAGCTAATTTTCGGGATAACATAAAATCTCGACGTTTTATTCATTTTAAAGATGTTTGGCATCAAAAATACGAATTCGATTTCATGGTGTCCCCCCCTCGAAAAAAATTTTGAGTTCCGGCTTATATGGGAAATGTGACCGGACGGTTCAGTCTGTATTTCCGGAACCATATAAGCGATCCGTACGAAATTTTATAGACATCTGTGAGGATAATATAGCTATCATGTGGGACTAGGTTTGCGAAAATTGGCCCAACCATTTCCGGGAAACTGATGTGAGTTTGTTATTTTGAAAGATGGCCGCTTTTCCCGGGCACTTCCACAACCGTCTTTGATGGTCAATGTAGTCGACGAAAGTTCAGTTGGCCGTCAGGGACTTAAAACTGCAAATTTAAGTTGTGTGACAGACATTTTAGCAAAATTTTTACCTTTTACATTTCTTATAAAAGAAATGGATAGAATTCGCTCAAACTTTCAAGATTTTTTCCGAGGCCCGGAGGGCCGAGTTTTATATACCAGCTCGACGATTTGGGACAATGTCTGTGTGTGTGTGTATGTAACGGACAAATTCTCATTCGTGTTTCTCAGCAATGGCTGAACCGATCTTATCTAAACCAATTTTAAATGAAAGAACTAAAAAACAGTATGAACGCTATTAATTTGTTTTTGATTATGATGTTTAGTTTCCAAGATATGAATGTTTGAATGCGTAAAAATGGCGTTTTTTGCAGTTTTTTTTAAATTATCTGCCGAAATTGACAATATAGATTGTAAGAGTTTATATGTTTTTAGACAGTTTTAACGAATACCTTTCGAACAAGCTATAGATTGTTGAAATCAAACTATTATCAAAAGAGATATTTAACATTAAATGCGGACGACAGATTTTTATCATTTCCCATTGCCAGAAATATGACTAAAAACATGTAATCTATTATTAACGCCAAAACGGCTTATTTTAGGTCAATAGTATTTTCGGAGAATTTAATGGAGGTAATATGTCCTTTCTTTTGGTATTGTGCTTTTGCTGATTAATCCCCCTATGAGTGAGATATTTTCACAAATTTTCTTGGAAGTGATTATATCGAAATGATGTCTTCAGCAAATTTGTAGCTCTTACTTTTGCGAATAACTTTACTGAAGACTTCAAATATCTATTTTGAATACTTTAAAAGTTATGGCTTGTTGTTTGTGGATTACTCTTTGTCGCCTAATAATTGTTCAATATAGTAATAATCCATTGAAATAAGCTAAACATTATTTCGATAAAACGAATTTTGTATTTCATTTTTTCTATCTACAACCGCTAGAAATAATCACCGAACACTTCCAAGTTGTCTGGAAGGAACTTGATAACTTATCAGTACAAAAATGTTCACTTGTGCGAACCTTCTGACTGCAATTTTTCTAACTTATAACCATCGGATCGATCTGAAATATATCGGAAAATGAAAAGCTAAATAAATAACTCCAAGCAACGGCGTAGCCAAGAGAAGGTTTTGGGGTTTAACACAATACAACCCCCACCCCCCACCACACCCAAAAAAAATATTGGATTGAAGTTGAAAATTTATTGATGCTGACTGATTTAATTCAATATCACAATAACAATTATCTGATCCGTACATTGATAACATGTTGTTGTTGTAAACATCATGAGGACTTTTGATAAATTGTCGGAATGGGGTCCTAATATGTAACTGATCTATTAGTCTTGATTTCACAGTTGTCTAATAGCATCAATATCAAATTCCTGCCTGAAAACATTCCAATAGAAAATTCCAGAGTTCTGTAATTAATCATAATCCTCAGATTTCTTTTCAAATTGAGCTCGCTTTTGTAGAGATGCACTGTAATAAGGGTCTTTATTTAATAGGAAGCGAAGTTAAAATTGATTTAATGTCTATGAAACATAGAACTGCTCACCAAAAAAATGCACAACTTTCAACATTTGCTAAAAATGCTGTATCGATTTTGTTGGCTATTTTCGGCAAATTTGAGACTAAGAGAAACGAAAGCAATGAAATTGAAAGACGGATAGGTATTCTAGAGCGAATCAGTTATAAACTTAGAACGGAAAACTAGAACTAGGCAGGCTCACAAGGGCATGATCGAAAGGAAATGTGAAGAATTTTTTGCCTTCTGCAGAGTAGGAGTTGGGCGTTCCACCCAAGTCTACCGGAGTCGGTGGTAAAACATGATGATGAGTTATGTTCTACCATAGACCATGCGGTAGACTTGGGTGGAACGCCCAACTCCTACTCTGCAGAAGGCAAAAAATTCTTCACATTTCCTTTCGATCATGCCCATATGAGCCTGCCTAGTTCTAGTTTTCCGTTCTAAGTTTATAACTGATTCGCTCTAGAATACCTATCCGTCTTTCAATTTCATTGCTTTCGTTTCTCTTAGTCTCAAATTTGCCGAAAATAGCCAACAAAATCGATACAGTAGAACCTTGCGGCAATTAAAACATAGTAACATATTTGCTAAAAATGTTTTTGCCTTTCTCATTCACTCTAAAATTCGTCAATCTAATTCCGACCGGGAGGGCTGAGTGTCATATGCCAATCGACTCAGTTCATCGGAAAATGTCTGTATGTGTATGTGTGTATGTGAAAAAAAATGTGACCTCTGTTAATCAGAGATGGCTGGACCGATTTGCACAAAGTTAGTCTCAAATGAAAGGTACAACCTTCCCATCGGCTGCAATTGAATTTTTTATTGATTGGACTTCCGGTTCCGGAGTTACGCGTTGAAGAGTGCAATCACACAGCAAATTCCCATATAAAGTGATATGAAAAATTTTCAAAATCAAATTTGTATTTTTGATGCCAAATGACTTTATAATGCATGAAACATTGAGATTTGATGTAAACTCGAAAAAATAATGTTTGACAAAAATTGATTTTTTTGGACTTTGGTACATTTTTGCCTTTCTCATATAGAAAGGTTATGCAATCACTCTAAAAGTCGTCAATCATACCGGCCCGGAGGGTGTATCCAGTGATGGGTTGCTACTTTAAAATTAAAACTAGTTTAAAATTTCTTAACAAGTTGAAAATTTTTGGCAGGACCTGGACCTCCCGGATCTTTCTCCATGATCCGCCGCTGGGTTCAAGCGATGTTTCAGTATCACATAGTATATCAAGATCGTGGCTATCGATCCATTGTACGTATGTGCAAATCGTACTGGAAATGTAATATTCATTTCCACCATTGTATTGAACATAACCAGCTATGCAATCGTAGTTTGGACAAATGAGAAAAGCACAATGCACCACTAGGTGGATTAAAACAGGTTTTTATTTTGGGAATGCGTCGAGTTGAGATGAAAACGTAAAAACGTAGAGAAATTTATGAAAAATGACGATTTCCATTCGATTCTAGCAGGTTCTGATCGATTTTGATGAGCATTTGATTTTTGTTGTATGACCAATTATATGTATAGGTCAAATGTTCAAAAACAGTAATTTAAGGTCAAGATAACATCATTTAGAAACCGCCAATTTCGGAGGTATAGTATCTTCGATGAGTTTTACAAACGTTAAACAGCGCATCATTTGATAAAATAATTTTGACGGTATATCGTCCAAGAAGTATTTATGGTGAATTTTCTCAGGTTAATATTCATGACTACAATAAAGTCTCAACAAATTCGCTAAAGACACGAACTCTGTTACTATTTTCTGAAAAATTAATTCTGCATAATTTTAAAACTTCAAAAATTACGGTTTCGGAATTATGCCGTTTGGACAGTAAGATCGATTTTCACCAAACCCCAACCAATTGTAAAATTGGTATTGTAAAAAAACGTAAGGGCGATACTTCAATGCTGATAGGTGGGACCGAAAAAGTAAACAATCGCCAAAGGGGAGATACTATCATTTTGTCAATTTCAATAGCAAACACAAATTTTAATTTAATAATTTCAAATACTTCATGAAGTTTTGGGTTTCGATCACTGAATCATGCAATCTAGGATGTAAAAAACGTTTTTAATCCACCTAACAGTGTGATGAGACATTTCTTATAACTCTTATCACTCTCTTCGGATATTATGTCGCTTGAGAACATTTAGAACTTGATGTTTCGCGATGTTTTTGAATACACATACTACATGGGATAGTGGCAGGACTCAGAGAATCGCTCAAATCAGCATAGGACAACATCAGTGCTAGAAATCTCAAACCAAATCAATGGGAAAGCGAAAAAAATGGCCCATAAAATAGACATACAAACATAGATTTTTTTTTGAATCGATTTGAAGTTTATACTTTACTCAAATTTCCAACGCGCCTGAGAACTAAGAAATCAACGCTTTTTCTTGAAAAGGGCGATACTAGCAGTGATACCATTCAAAGAAAATCAACAGTGAATATTTCCAGACTTGGTTTTATTTCCTATTTAAGAACTATTGTGTTTTTACATCCTAGATTGCATGATTCAGTGATCGAAACCCAAAACTTCATAAAGTATTTGAAATTATTAAATTAAAATTTGTTTTTGCTATTGAAATTGACAAAATGATAGAATCGCCTTTTTGGCGATTGTTTACTTTTTCGGTCCCACCTATCAGCATTGAAGTATCGCCCTTACGTTTTTTTACGATAACTACCGTTCTACACCACCGATTTCGTCCGTGTTTTTTCAATAGCGATCATTGTTACTATTTACAGCTGGTATCAGCTTAATAATCCTAAAAAAATACGAAAAATAACAGTTTCGCTAGCTGCTAGCAAAAAAGTATCGCCCTGTTTGCTTGCATGGAGCGTGGAGGGCGAAACTTTAAATAAACAAACAAAAATACAGTTTCGCCCGTTGTATTTTTTGCTCTAGTTTAAGAAAGCAATATCGTAGAATTCAAATTTTTAGGTTAATTTGTTGCGTTTCAAAGCCATCATTCGCATGTATGAAAAAAGCCCTATGTTTACATTTGTAAGTATCGCCCTTTTCACAAAAAAGCGTTGAAATGAAATCGCAGCTTCTGATATCACGCTATCTCTGAAGTGCATGCGTGCATAGTTCCAAATTTTGCTTCGACGTCGACTTTTTCTAAAGGTGATTTCCCAGTAGTATCCTTGATTTGAATTATTATCGCTAATCCTAATGCCAAAGAACAAATAAAAACCTCTCGAAAACGAACCGTTTGAGAAAATCATCATCATTACTGGAATTTTCATTTTCACGAATATTTTCGATAACCTTCCGTCACTTGCGTTGATGCACTGGGTGCACAGTGCTCTGAAAATCTAGCGAAATCGTCTTAGGGCACCAGCGGGTCTAATTCAGAGCTATCTGCGCGGCGAGTTAAATCTGTAAGAAATACTAAAACTTAATTTCTATTCCATAATTTTCAGTTCAGCAATTCGAGAGATCGTGCTCACCGCAGGCCATGAAAAATAGACTACGTTGTGAAGCGATGGTCACTATTTATTAAAAAATCACGGGTAAATAAAAAATAAAACTATTAAAAAATTTCAAATAGTTTATAATTTTCACAAACTTATTAGGAAAAATTGTTTAATAAGCTTTCGTAATATTGTGTAGGAAAAAAAGCTGAAAATTTCAGTATTTTCTCTATCTGCAACATATAAAGCCTTAAACCTACCAATTAATTGGTATACGAATTGGAATAGGTTCGCCAAATTTTGGAAGAAGTCTATAAACTAAACCCTTTGAAAACTACCTAAAAATTGTTGTAGTTCGATGCAATTAAAATATCCCCAAAAATGCAATGTACCTATTAATGTGAAACACAGTGAATAATACATACAATAAAGACCCATTTTTATCAGTCTCATTGTGTACTTTAGGCTGACAAAATGGGGACATTGACTAAATCGGGTAATTTTTTTCTTTATGATAAACAGAAGCTGTTAAAATATTCTTCCCGTCCCTTGATGTAGTCTGATAACTATTTCTGATTATGATGAACTTTTTTATTGCATATTTCCATCTTCATGATAAGGAAAATATGGACAAGAAAGGATTTACTCGAATTCAGTCTTGTTCGTCTGCTAGAGCCCATCAAACATATGTTCATATTTGGCTGATAAAATCGGGGTTTCAATGCATTATAATAGAAGAAGTTTCTTGTGAACGAGTTCAGAACGACTTTGTTTTTACTTACTTGAAATCAGCGGCGTAGCCAGAAATTCGGTTTGGTGGGGGTTTGGTGAAAATCGATCATACTGTCCAAATGGCATAATTCCGAAACCGTATTTTTTGAAGTTTTAAAATTATGCAGAATAAATTTTTCAAAAAATAGTAACAGAGTTCGTGTCTTTAGCGAATTTGTTGAGACTTCATTGTAGTCATGAAAATTCACCATAAATACTTCTTGGACGATATACCGTCAAAATTATTTTATCAAATGATGTGCTGTTTAACGTTTGTAAAACTCATCGAAGCTACTAAACCTCCGAAATTGGCGGTTTCAAAATGATGCTATCTTGACCTTAAATTACTGTTTTTGAATATTTTACCTATACATATAATTGGTTATACAACAAAAATCAAATGCTCATCAAAATCGATCAGAACCTGCTAGAGTCGAATGGAAATCGTCATTTTTCATAAATTTCTCTCTGCATTCGGAAAGTGTTATCCTCGTTATTAATCATATTACGTTTTCGTCTAAACTCGACGCATTCCCAAAAAAACCTGTCTTAATCCACCTAGTGTTGCAATTGTGCTTGTCTCATTTGTCCAGACTACGATTCCATGGCTGGTTATGTTCAATACAATGGTGGAAATGAATATTACATGTTCAGTACGATTTGCACATACATACAATGGATCGACAGCCACGATCTTGAAATACTATGTGATACTGAAACATCGCTTGAAACCAGCGGCGGATCATGGAGAAAGATCCGGGAGGTCCAGGTCCTGCCAAAAATTTTCAACTTGTTAAGAAATTTTAAACTAGTTTTAATTTTAAAGTAGCAACCCCTCACTGCATACTCCCTCCGGGCCGGTATGATTGTCGATTTTTAGAATGATTGCACAACCTTTCTGTATGAGAAAGGCAAAAATGTACCAAAGTCCAAAGAAGGCAATTTTTATCAAACATCTCAATGTTTCATGCATTTTAAAGTCATTTGGCATCAAAAATACAAATTTGATTTTGAAAATTTTTCATTTCAGTTTATATGGGAATTGGCTGTGTGATTGCACTCTTCAGCTCGTAACTCCGGAACCGGAAGTCCAATCAATAAAAAAAATCAATAGCAGCCGATGGGAAGGTTGTACCTTTCATTTGAGACTAACTTTGTGCAAATCGGTCTAGCCATCTCTTAGAAACAGAGGTCACATTTTTTCCACGTACACACATACATACATACACACACAGACATTTTCCGATCTCGACGAACTCAGTCGATTGGCATATGACACTCGGCTCTCCGGGTCGGGATTAAATTGACGAATTTTAGAGTGAATGAGAAAGGCAAAAACATTTTTAGCAAATGTTGAAAGTTATGCATTTTTTTGGTGAGCAGTTCTATGTTTCATAGACATTAAATCAATTTTAACTTCGCTTCCTATTAAATAAAGACCCTTATTACAGTACATTTCTACAAAAACGAGCTCAATTTGAAAATAAATCTGAGGATTATGATTGATTACAGAACTCTGGAATTTTCTATTGGAATGTTTTCAGGCAGGAATTTGATATTGATGCTATTAGACCACTGTGAAATCAAGACCAATAGATCAGTTACATATCAGGACCCCATTCCGACAATTTATCAAAAGTCCTCATGACGTTTACAACAACAGGTTATCAATCTACGGATCATTGGACGGATTGTTATTGTAATATTGAATTAAATCAGTCAGCATCAATAAATTTTCAACTTCAATCCAATATTTTTTTTTGGGTGTGGTGGGGGGGGGGGGGGTTGTATGGTGTTAAACCCCAAAACCTTCTCTTGGCTACGCCGTTGCTTGGAGTTATTTATTTCGCTTTTCATTTTCCGATATGTTTCGGATCGATCCGATGGTTATAAGTTAGAAAAATTGCAGTCAGAAGGTTCGCACATATGAACATTTTTGTACTGATAAGTTATCAAGTTCCTTCCAGACAACTTGGAAGTGTTCGGTGATTATTTCTAGTAAAATGAAATACAAAATTCGTTTTATCGAAATAATGTTTAGCTTATTTCAATGGATTATTACTATATTGAACAATAAATAGGCGGCAAAGAGTAATCAACAAACAACAAGCCATAACTTTTAAAGTATTCAAAATAGATATTTAAAGTCTTCAGTAAAGTTATTCGGAAAAGTAAGAGCTACAAATTTGCTGATGCACTGGGTGCACAGTGCTCTGAAAATCTAGCGAAATCGTCTTAGGGCACCAGCGGGTCTAATTCAGAGCTATCTGCGCGGCGAGTTAAATCTGTAAGAAATACTAAAACTTAATTTCTATTCCATAATTTTCAGTTCAGCAATTCGAGAGATCGTGCTCACCGCAGGCCATGAAAAATAGACTACGTTGTGAAGCGATGGTCACTATTTATTAAAAAATCACGGGTAAATAAAAAATAAAACTATTAAAAAATTTCAAATAGTTTATAATTTTCACAAACTTATTAGGAAAAATTGTTTAATAAGCTTTCGTAATATTGTGTAGGAAAAAAAGCTGAAAATTTCAGTATTTTCTCTATCTGCAACATATAAAGCCTTAAACCTACCAATTAATTGGTATACGAATTGGACTAGGTTCGCCAAATTTTGGAAGAAGTCTATAAACTAAACCCTTTGAAAACTACCTAAAAATTGTTGTAGTTCGATGCAATTAAAATATCCCCAAAAATGCAATGTACCTATTAATGTGAAACACAGTGAATAATACATACAATAAAGACCCATTTTTATCAGTCTCATTGTGTACTTTAGGCTGACAAAATGGGGACATTGACTAAATCGGGTAATTTTTTTCTTTATGATAAACAGAAGCTGTTAAAATATTCTTCCCGTCCCTTGATGTAGTCTGATAACTATTTCTGATTATGATGAACTTTTTTATTGCATATTTCCATCTTCATGATAAGGAAAATATGGACAAGAAAGGATTTACTCGAATTCAGTCTTGTTCGTCTGCTAGAGCCCATCAAACATATGTTCATATTTGGCTGATAAAATCGGGGTTTCAATGCATTATAATAGAAGAAGTTTCTTGTGAACGAGTTCAGAACGACTTTGTTTTTACTTACTTGAAATCAGCGGCGTAGCCAGAAATTCGGTTTGGTGGGGGTTTGGTGAAAATCGATCATACTGTCCAAATGGCATAATTCCGAAACCGTATTTTTTGAAGTTTTAAAATTATGCAGAATAAATTTTTCAAAAAATAGTAACAGAGTTCGTGTCTTTAGCGAATTTGTTGAGACTTCATTGTAGTCATGAAAATTCACCATAAATACTTCTTGGACGATATACCGTCAAAATTATTTTATCAAATGATGTGCTGTTTAACGTTTGTAAAACTCATCGAAGCTACTAAACCTCCGAAATTGGCTCAAAAAAATCAATAGCAGCCGATGGGAAGGTTGTACCTTTCATTTGAGACTAACTTTGTGCAAATCGGTCTAGCCATCTCTTAGAAACAGAGGTCACATTTTTTCCACGTACACACATACATACATACACACACAGACATTTTCCGATCTCGACGAACTCAGTCGATTGGCATATGACACTCGGCTCTCCGGGTCGGGATTAAATTGACGAATTTTAGAGTGAATGAGAAAGGCAAAAACATTTTTAGCAAATGTTGAAAGTTATGCATTTTTTTGGTGAGCAGTTCTATGTTTCATAGACATTAAATCAATTTTAACTTCGCTTCCTATTAAATAAAGACCCTTATTACAGTACATTTCTACAAAAACGAGCTCAATTTGAAAATAAATCTGAGGATTATGATTGATTACAGAACTCTGGAATTTTCTATTGGAATGTTTTCAGGCAGGAATTTGATATTGATGCTATTAGACCACTGTGAAATCAAGACCAATAGATCAGTTACATATCAGGACCCCATTCCGACAATTTATCAAAAGTCCTCATGACGTTTACAACAACAGGTTATCAATCTACGGATCATTGGACGGATTGTTATTGTAATATTGAATTAAATCAGTCAGCATCAATAAATTTTCAACTTCAATCCAATATTTTTTTTTGGGTGTGGTGGGGGGGGGGGGTTGTATGGTGTTAAACCCCAAAACCTTCTCTTGGCTACGCCGTTGCTTGGAGTTATTTATTTCGCTTTTCATTTTCCGATATGTTTCGGATCGATCCGATGGTTATAAGTTAGAAAAATTGCAGTCAGAAGGTTCGCACATATGAACATTTTTGTACTGATAAGTTATCAAGTTCCTTCCAGACAACTTGGAAGTGTTCGGTGATTATTTCTAGTAAAATGAAATACAAAATTCGTTTTATCGAAATAATGTTTAGCTTATTTCAATGGATTATTACTATATTGAACAATAAATAGGCGGCAAAGAGTAATCAACAAACAACAAGCCATAACTTTTAAAGTATTCAAAATAGATATTTAAAGTCTTCAGTAAAGTTATTCGGAAAAGTAAGAGCTACAAATTTGCTGAAGACATCATTTCGATATAATCACTTCCAAGAAAATTTGTGAAAATATCTCACTCATAGGGGGATTAATCAGCAAAAGCACAATACCAAAAGAAAGGGCATATTACCTCCATTAAATTCTCCGAAAGTACTATTGACCTAAAATAAGCCGTTTTGGCGTTAATAATAGATTACATGTTTTTAGTCATATTTCTGGCAATGGGAAATGATAAAAATCTGTCGTCCGCATTTAATGTTAAATATCTCTTTTGATAATAGTCCGATTTCTGGCGTAAAAAGCTTTTGCAAATGCCGTGTCAAATAAACGTATGGAAAAAAAAAAATAGTCCGATTTCAACAATCTATAGCTTGTTCGAAAGGTATTCGTTAAAACTGTCTTAAAACATATAAATTGTTAATCTATGGCGTCAATTTTTGTAGATAATTTAAAAAAACTGCAAAAAACGCCATAATATCCGAAGAGAGTGATAAGAGTTATAAGAAATGTCTCATCACACTGTTAGGTGGATTAAAAGCGTTTTTTGCTTTCATCGGAGTATCGATTTGAATCGGAATTTGCTATGTGATCCCACGCTACAACCCGTAACTCAGGAACCGAAAGTCGGATCGGGATGAAATTTAATGGCCATTTACGGGGGCGCAACACCTTTCCTTTGAGACTAAGTTTGGTTGAATCGGTTTAGCCATCTTCGAGAAACCGATGTGACTGTTATTCTCAATTTAGATACTTCCGCCGGGGCTTCCAGAACCGATTATGGTGGCCAATGTGGCCAAAGAGACTTTGAGTGGCTGTTAGTGACCTAATACTACAAATCGAAGCAGTTGTGGTCACATTTTGGAAAAATGTTCACCTTTATACATTCATTGCAGAATTTATCAAAATCGACATTTTCTGCGTGATCGTACTCATCACCCTGTAATTCCGGAACTGGAAGTCGGATCCATTAGAAATTCAATAGCAGCCTATGGGAACGTTGTACATTTTATTTGAAACAAAGTTTGTCGGTTCCGCCATCTCTGAGAAAAATGAGTGACATTTTTGGTTTACACACATACATACATACACACGCACAGACATTTGCCGAACTCGACGAACTGAATCGAATGGTGTATGTCACTCGGCCCTCCGGGCCTCCGTTAATAAGTCCGTTTTCAGAGCATTTGCAATACCTTTCTATTGAGAAAGGCAAAAATTGGTTTTTCATTGGACCTTTTGTAATATGTTTAAATTACTTTCACGGTGGACAAAATAAAAAAATATATAATTTTGTTTTCGTGATAAAATATTGCACTTTACAATACTTTTCTATTATTTTAAATTGTGGGTAGGGTGGTTCTAAATTTATTAAAATGAGAAATTAACTTTTTATTGGTTCGATATAGAGTTTCGCTGTCTTCAAGAAAATTGAAGAAAATAAAATTTAAAAAAACTTTGTCGAAGACCCTGAAACTCTATGTCGTGTACTTTTCATTTTATAAGAAATTTACCAAACAAATGAGTGTTTCTTAAAAATGGTTTTCTTTGTATAACTTTGGCAGTTTTGATTTCTCATTAAGATCATGTTAGAAATACTTTCAGATATTTTGAAGGAGAACAATTTGTCTTAATGTACCGAACCTCTAGCTTCTATCGTTCGAAAGTAATATATACTTTTTACAAAAAATAATCTATTTATTGAGTAAATATTGCAAGATATAAAAAAATCGTATTTGCCATTTTTTGGTAATCTATACTACAAAGCATGCTATTTCATATGGCGGCCATGGCATTTAATGTTAAGTGCCCTAATCGAAGATAATGCTATTTGGAGAGTGGTAAAGGTGGAGAGGAGCGGCAACACCGCTGTGATAAAGTTGTTATTTTTTGCTCGAGATATTTATAGATTTTAGATGCGAATTTGATGTTTTGGTCAGAATATAGCTTGCTCCGTTCTCTTGTAGTGATAGTGAATCTCAATTGATTCATGTTTTGTAGATTTTCGGTCGGGCGGTGACAAAAATCGGAAAAAGTGGAGTGCCTTTCGGTAGTTAAAAATTGCGTTTTAACTTATGCACAATTCCCCACTAAATTTTTACACGTCGTACTCAGTTCACCATCTGCAGGCGAGTAGCGGAAAGTGTTCTCGCGTTCAATTAGGGTGGGTTTAAAGTTACTGAGTTCTGCTAGAGGTTCTAGAAGTAGAAACAATGGTTATTGTATTTGACGTAAACGAACATCGCGACGTATTGTTTATATGAATTTCGACGCCCCTTTCATATACATTTCACGAGACGTTATGCTACAGGGTGTATAGTTGATGAAAATGGCGGGTTAAAAGAAAGCAACATATTCAATTGAATTTTATTGTTGGAATTAGTACTAATAATTCCATATGTGACAAAACGTTACCACAGGTGTAAAAGAAGTGTTTTTTATCAGAAAATCCGCAGAAATATGCGAAACAACTTATAATTTGTTTTTTTATTTGAGCTCAGGAAATTTTGTGCATTTGATATTTTTATTTTCACAACCATTTTATGCATTGATTCTAGGTTTTTTTATTAATTAATGGAAAAAGGTAAGTTACATTCATTTTACACTGTATTTCCTACGAAATGTGGTTGAATAAGTTCCTGATAATTAACCTGCCCTACTAACACAAACTCCTATTCCTGAAACATCTATGAAAGTAGTAGGGGTTCCCTGCACTTTCGCTAGTAGATGTTGAACTAACATTCCTTCCCTTCCTCGGCGATTGTAAGGACGTGGCCACTGTGATGCTTGTTCCACTATAAAGAGAAGCGTTAATCCCAAACAGGCCCATGCGCAAGGGAGGGGGGGGGGGTTGTTTGGGGGTTCAAACCCCTCCATGAAGGTTTTGAATTACTTTTAAAATTTTATTAACTTCCTGTTCAGGAAAAAAAGATACTGCAAACCAAGTCAATGAAGAAACCAAGGACGAAACTTTGCGAGGGTGGCTGGAAAGGGATGTAAGTTGGACGGCTTCTCTGAAGGATCGGTTCATGTTTCAACAAGCTTCGATATTAGCAACAGTAGTGAGTAGACAGCAGATGTTGGTCAGCCGGCTAGCAACGGCAGCTAAGGAAAAAAACACGAAGTTGAAGAAAATCGGGATATCGTTGTCTAGAGAAATTTTACTGCCGATGATTATTCCGTTGGAATGGAAGCGAAATGGATCGCGAAAATGGGCATCAGTATAGGGTGAAATACCGCCACCGAGAAGTTCTCAGCACCAGCTGGCAGATAAATAGGAACGACTAGCACTAAGAAGGGTAAGAGGCCCGGCGAAGGTGGCTGTAAACAGATGTAAATTATTTTGGTCGACACCTCCGGATCGGCTCATGTCTCAACAGGTGACGATATTTGCAGCAGACCTGAGCAGGTCAGATGTATCGCGAAGGTTGGACAGCAAGTAAGGAAAAGTAGCTATGCATAAAAACATGACGATTAACACAAAACAAAATAAGTAGGAACACAAAACAATACTTAGCGGTTACCCTGGATGGATTGGGTTTGCGAGATACAAGAGGTTTAAGTTTAGTCTTAACAACTATTACATACCAATCCAAATCCAGCACGAGTCAGCAGGTAGCGCACAGTGGTTGGAAATACCAAAAACGTTCACTAGAAGCCAAACCATCGAATATATTCAAAGGGTGTCTTTGGAGGAATTGTTCGTATGAATATTCTCCACAATCTTTTAAAAATTGAATTGAGGTATGGCTTACTATGATTGAACTAGAAAAAATAACTTTTTATGCTGACGAGGTAGAAAGTTGGTGTCTTCCACAAACTTGTAGAAATGCTCGTAATGAAGAATTTTATTGAACAACTTGAACTTGTAGGACTTCATGTTATCGATTTATGAAGCGTTTTGTAAGGCCCTCCACATTTGTTTGGAACATAATTTGCACGAAAAGTCACAGTGGAAAAAGTTATATTAAAAAAAACTAAATTTAAGGGTGTTGCTATAGAAAATGCTTTATAAATCGATAACTTTAAGTCCTACAAGCTCAAGTTATTCAACAACATTCTTCATTACGAGCAATTCTAAAACTTTGTCGAGGACACCAACTTTCTACCCCGTCACTAGAAAAAAGTTCGTAGTAAGCCATGCCTAATTTTGATTTCTGATGAGTTTGTAGGAAATATTCTGACAAACAATTCGTCCAAAGATACCTTGTGAACATAATCGATGGTTTGACCTCGGGTTTTGATTGCCCGGCGAACCCTTCTTTTCAGGGCGGCCTAGGTGCCTCTACAGAATTTCGGATTTTCGTAACAACAAAAAAGTGAACAAATAAATAAATTACTTTTCCCATGTACTCTTCCTCAACACTTCACTCGTTTCTTACGGTCCGCTGCTGCTGACGATGGCAGGAAGACGGACGGTTGCTTCCGACCGGCCGGGACTACAACGGCCGCATTCTGCTGTGGTCGTTGGCTGCACCGACAGCGGTCCTTAACAATTAGCCAGGGAGGTGAGTTTTGATCCTTTGTCGGAACCTCCCTAGCGACGGTGGTGACGAATCACCGGATTCTTTGCTCCACGCGAAGAATTCCGGAAGACACTGCACCCTGCTTCGCCCTCCTCCGCTATTAGCTGGGAAGGAGAGCAAGGCTCGTTCGACTTATCCTTCCCAGCTTGGGCGGAATAGTGTGTCCGGATCCTTTGCGGTTAGCCGGGGAAGCGAAAACTCCTTTATAATTAGCTTCCCCCGATGGACGGCGATACAATATGAGTGCCCAAACCAACGGGGCGGCACTTTCCAACGGATATCGCACTTCACACAATTGCTATTGTGACTGTTAACTGTCCTGGAACGATTTATCGAGGATGTTTTGCATATACCGTGTTCTGTCACTAACTAAACTATCACCGCGATGGTCGCCTTGCACCCGACCAAAACAAAACCGACAAACCGCCTCGGTGCATAGCTATCATCGCCCTTGCAGTATATTCAGCAACCAATTGAACAGCAAAAGGAGAACGGTGACCTAACTAATCCCTATGTTATTTATCTACAAACATAAAACAAAAATGATCTAATATTTCTACCCAGTGCTAAATTGTTACCCTGACGAGTTACAACCTCTAGTGAATTAAGTTCACATTTTTGGGGCTTCCGATCACTATGTAGCGGTGTCTTTTGATAACTCCTTCTCGATAACAAACATTTACCCAATTGGTTGAGCTGAGTCGTTTGGTTCACAAGACTAGGTCCAGGCCTCTGAAAAAATCTTCAAAATTTGAGGGTTTCTGTACGTTTCTTTTGAAATAAACGTTAAAAAAAGATGGGTGGGTAATGTCAGAGACATAACCGGAGTGAAGTAGAATACACTTAGGATTATTTATAAGAATATGTAGGTTATCAACGGGATTTTTCGGAAATAAGAAAGACTTCTAATTAATTCTTCATTAAAATAATGGTGGTCCTGAAAAAGACCGGTTATGTTCGCTTTGGCGAATGATTCGCTGGATTCGATTCTCGTTGAATGCTGCTGACTTCTGCTCTCTATTTCCGGATTGAACTGTTGTCCATGGGTGCGATACTGACATGATTGGTGTAGCTGTAGCGTTATAAACCGTTTATGATTTCTTTCTGCATCGTATGGTGAAAATATTAAATTGCTGGATCAATTAAAGAAAGCTGGCGTTTGATCACGGGTTTCTTACAATAATATTGTATTGCGTCTACTATCTGCGTTTCGAAGGTCTTCATCTTGTAACCATTCAAATGGCTACATTGACTGATTAACCTGAGTCAAATGCGTAGTATTTACCTTAAAACAAACAACTAGCCAAAAGCGCCAATATCACTATAGCTATATTCTCCGTAAATGTGTATTTGTTTATTAAAAAATACTAATAAAAAACTAACCATCAAACGTGTGATTCAAAATTTAAATTGCAAAATATACCGGTTGCTACCAACACGTACGAGTCAATCGGAACTGACTGGAGGTGGTGCCTGGCTAAGAAGCTAATTGCAAAGTGCGGTCACTTGGACCAAGAACACCGTAGAGTACAGTTCTGAAAGTTTACCACGTCAATTCTACGAGTCCACCCTTCAAAAGTGAAGCTAGTTCTGAGCACTAAACTTTATATTGGCCGCATCAGATACAAAAACCGCAGTGCCTCGGAGCGTTGGCCTCGACAGACGGAACAGGTAATAAAAGCATCACCCCGCGATTGTTCAGAACTCGCATTCATTCCAGTAATTCCTGATTACTCCTTTGGTATAGCACCCAGCCACGCTGTCCCATAGTCAGTGTCCAGATGGCGTCACTGCGGATTAATTATGGATTAAATATATTCTCCATACCGCGCACATTCTGATTCGTAACCCAAAATCGAGGTTGCGGAAGCTATCGAACCGTATAAAAAGGTAATATATTCAGACCGCCGCATTGGCACGTGGTGGTGAAGATCAGCTGAGGAGTCCCGGAGGCCTGCGACTAACACCGACCGCCTTCATAACGCGGAACAGCAACGAGACAACACGGAGAACCCGCGATAGAGGATCGTGTCATATTTACGGGTCCACACACGTAACACACACTACATGATAGGGTCAACGTGGGCAATTTTGTACATACCAACCATAAAACTTAGGATAAGGATTTAGAACTAGGGAACTTAGATTAGGGATTTAGAATAGGTTCAATCAATGAATATATCAATAGTAGGTTACTCGCATTCAATTTTGTTATTATTTCTCTCAATATTCACTATTTTCCCTGAGAAGATAAGTTATAGTGAAATCTAAAAATATATTAAATATCTATAACTATCAATCTCCAGGTCAAAAAACACTAACAATATTATCTTTGTCAAGTTGGTTTGAACATTTGAACAGAAGACGCAACGCACTGATCTACCTTAGACGGTCCCCGCACACATCACTCATTGCTCAGTCTGCTAGTGATGTGCGCGGGGACCGTCTCAGGTAGATCAGTGCGTTACGTTTTTCGTTCAAATGTTTAAACCAACTTGACAACAATAATAGTGTTAATGTTTTTGCCCTGAAGAGGAAGGCATAGATCTTCGAAACGCAGGTGATAGACGCAATATAATATTATTGTAAATAACCCGTGACCAAACTCCATCTCTCATAACTGAAAACAAAGAGACGGTCCCCGCGCACATCACTAGCAGACTGAGCAATGACCTGTGATATGAAAAGTACGAAATATATCTTCGGCTTTCTACATTGCAGTTTTCGACAAACACTAGGTCGATGCATGTACCTCCAAGTGTAGTAGTTTGTGAAAGATCAGTAATGAGACGAAGCTTGAGGCATTCATTCATGAAAAGAGCAAATTTCGTGTTTTCCTGCTTTGAAATGTCTATGTTAAAATCTCCCGAAACAACCATCGGGATATTTTTCCGAGCGTAAGGAAATAAATTACGTGTAACGAAAAATTGCTTTTCTTTAAATGTTGTTTCCGGCGAAATGTATACAGCAACCAGCAACGTTTTAATACCTTTTAGCATAATTTCTGCTGCACAAATATCACCATTATTATCCGCCAGAGACAAATTTGCGTCATGCTTTTCACTGACTTGTTCAATTTTATGAGCAATAGCTAAACTAGATGCAGTGGTCCTTTGATAAATTGCAACACCACCAGCTCTAAACTTAGGACGTTTATATTCGGCGATACAACTATAACCGTTTATATCCACAGCAGAGCAATTGTTCAACCAAGTCTCACTGAGGGCTAAAATGTCAACTGTGGTTAGTAAATTGTCCGTTGAAATATCTGAGAAAGCAGCAAACAAAGGCGCTTTCAAAATTGCCTCTATCACTAGACGTATACCGAAGTCGCATTGTTTTTGCAAGGAATCGGCGATATAATCACAACAAACGGTTCTCAGACAAATTACAAATGAAATTTCCATTTCGTACTTTGGAAAAAAACTTCTCTCTTATCGGGTTAGTTATTTTCTATAATAATATCCGAAAAATGTACGATAAAACAAATAAACTGACCAAGCAACCAAGGAAGCAAGAAAATATCTACAAAAATTTGAAACAGAAAAGTGACATTGACGGGAAAATGCTTCGATCGTTTCTAAGTGTTTGGCAATTGAAGTTGCCGATTTGTTTTCCAACGTCAATTATTTGTGTGGTGCTGTACGGACCAAACAGATTTTTGCGTGATTTGGGAAATAATCATAACAATTGTGTAGCTGATTCCGTAGAGGATACGATTTGTTACCTTTTGTGTGTAGTCCTAAATAAGTATATGGCATTACAGGATGTATCCACGAATAATGGCTGGCTCACAAAAATGGTCGCATTTTTAATGTCATCCTGGTCGTGTCGTGTACAAAACCCTTCAATTTTATTCATGCAAGTTTTACATACGTGTGGGGCGATTGGTGCACCCCCCGGAAAAAGCGAATAAAATTCAGTTTCTAAGTGACTACCCGATGATGCACACGCATCTACGCATTTTGTATTGTTAAAACTAAATAAAGCTAATTTCTGATATTCTCAACCACTCCTTACCCTTTTCCACATGGGGGCTCGTCCAGGAAGGAGTTATGGAAATTTGTTCGGAAAATACGTTGATATCATGTTGTTCATAATTCAAATGTAATTGGATTTATGAAGAGACGAAGTGAAATCAAAATGGCGGAACAAGAGGATGAACGAGCGAGAGTGCGAGAAACGTGGTCTGTCTTTGGATGGATGCAAGAATTGAATCTATACAAGCTAGGTTTCTCCGATATGCCCTTAAAACCCTGCCATGGCGCAACCCGATAGAGTTGCCACCTTACATTGAACGCTGTCGTCTGCTCGACATGGACCCTCTTTCAAAAAGGCGAAATATATCCAGAGCCGTGTTTGTAGGGAAAGTTCTAACTGGTGAAATAGATGCCCCAAATATACTTTCTCAGATTAATGTAAATGTGCCCGCTAGAAGTATAAGATCGTGGAATTTTTTAAGACTTGACTATCAAAGTACTGATTATGGACAGAATGAACCCATAAGGGCGATGTGTAGCGTATTTAATAATGTTTATGAATGTTTTGACTTCTCTGTATCAAGTGACGTTTTTAAAAATAGGCTTAAACGGCTAACTTAGTGCATAAGATGTGATTTAGATAGTGATTTTGATTTGTTAGATGTATTATTAGTAACACATTGCAATGTAATGTAATGTTATGTAATGTAATGTGTAATATTGTCTAATATGTATATGTGAAAAGATAATGAGGTTTTTACGCGCATTTGGAGGTTGTTTGATGGACTCCAAATAGGCTTTTCCTCATTCTATATTTCATGTAGACCATGTAGGTCAGATGAAAAATAAAATAAATAAATAAAAGAACGAGATGGCGCAAAGAATCGATTACCATGACATGGCGCTGGTTGCAAACGATGACCGTTCGTGTATCAACGACGTGATACGGGACGTGAAGCAATTGACCAACGTTGGTAGTGGTGAACAGCGCGACGATGAAAACGATGGACACAACGATTATCACCGCAGCGACGACGATGAAACCGATGCTAATGATGAGGACGCTAACGACAGTAGCGATGAGCAACACGGTGATGATGAAAGAGATAGTTGTGGAAGTGATGATTCCGACAAGTTTCTCACAGCGTTATCGAGAGGAAAACGAACGTCTACGCCAAAGGATCGTGCTGCGATTGGGCGACACCAGCCTTACTTATTCATGTAAGATGATGTAGAGGACAGCATCGAAACTTTTGGTGCCGAAGATGGGCAGGACGTTAAGCTGTGGATGTCACAATTCGAAGCGATGTCCCGAACAGCTTTATGGAACGACGAACAAAAGTTTATTACGTGTAGGAAAAAGAGGACAGGTACAGCCCGTCAATTTTTATTTGCGCAAGAGGTCTCACATCGTTCGGCAAATTGAAGAATGCCCTCATAAAAGAGTTTGCTCCTTTCGTCTGTGCGACTGATATTCACCGTCAATTAGCAGCGCGAAAGAGAAAACCAAACGAAGCTATACGTGACTATATCTACGAGATGCAACGAATTGCTCTTTCTATCGACCTCGATGAGCCGAGTATTTGCGAATACGTTGTTGATGGCATCACCGACGATGAGTTCCACCGATCATTGCTTTACGAAGCGCAGACATCCGTCAGTTCAAAGAAAAACTTCTCAATTTCGAAAAAGTGCAAAAAAGATTGGAGCAAAACCGAAACCACACGACGCTCTGCTGAAGAAGAAGGATCAACGTCAAAAAGAGATGAAAAACCAGCCGAGTTCCAGTCAAAAGAAACACTGTTTTAACTGTGGAGACGGTGCTCACGTCGCCAGCAATTGTCCACAAAGGGATGATGGGCCGAAGTGTTTTAATTGTAATGCGTTCGGACATTTGTCGCGAAACTGTCCAAAGTCGGACGAAAAACCGAAGCAACACGATGCTGTTAAGAAGAGTGCCCCTAAAGTGAACATGCTGAAAAGTGTAGCCAATACAATTCCGAATGTGTTGGTAAATATCAACGGATGTGTGGTCCGTGCAATCGTGGATACAGGAAGCGAAGTTTCTCTGATCCGAAATGATTTTTGGTTGGATTTAGCAAATAGCGGAGCTCAGTTGAGGAAATCCAATATGAAAGTGCGCGGTTGTGGTGGTGACGCAAAAAACGTGTGTGGGGAATCGGTGCTCACCATTTCGATTGAAAATGAACTGTATGAGATTCTTGTTTACATCGTTCCGCAGCAAGCAATCGATATACAGATGCTGATTGGGATGAATTTTCTTCATGGTGTTGATTATTGTGTCAATCCAGAATGCGTTCGAATCAAAAAGATTTCGGTGGTAGAACCGGCATACGAAGCCAAGTGGATCGTAAGGATCAAAGAATATGTCGATCAAAATGATATTAAAGTGCCGTATCAATATCGCGACGAGGTTATGAGTCTTATAAAAAATTACCATCCGGAATCATCTGTTGTGGCGACGAATAAACTAAGTATCAAATTGTGCGACAATGAAGTTGTGTGTGTGTGTGAATCCACGACTGTTAGCTCCTCTCGAGAAGAATATTGTTACGAAGCAAATTGACGAGTGGTTATTAAACGGTATTACTCAACCATCAGAGAGTGAGTACGCGAGTGCCGTAGTCGTTGTACCGCAGAAAGACGGGTCGCGTCGGGTGTGTATCGACTATCGTAAGATCAATAAAAAGATGATAAGTATCCTATGCCGAATGTGGAAGAACAAATTGATAGACTATCTGGTGCGCGAGTGTTTACTACGTTGGACCTAAAAAATTCTTATTTTCATGTACCTGTCGACGAGGCAATCCAAAGGAAAACATCGTTTGTTACAAGTGACGGGCAATTCGAATTCTTGCGTGCACCATTCGGTTTGTGTACCAGTGGAAATGCTTTCGGACGTTTCATGAAGGATCTAATACACGACGGCACAATAATAGCGTTTATTTACGACATAATTATACCGACAGAAAATGGAGAAAGAGGAATGGAAGCCTTACAAAAAGTATTAAGAGTTGCCGAAAAGGCAGGGTTAAAGTTCAATTGGGAAAAGTGTGTTTTCTGCAACGACGTGTGGAGTATATCGGCTACATAGTTCATGACAGCCAAGTTGAACCCATTCCTGCGAAGATTCTTCAAATAAATTTAGTCTCGAAGAACTTGGTGTCTTCAGTAAAATTTTCGAGAATTTTATTACAAATAACAAGGCTGAAGACATACTTTGGCTTTGGAGTTTAACATGATGAAACGTTGAGATTTGATGCAGCATCGAAAAAAAAATATTTTTTTTACGAAAATTGACTTTAGCACATTTTTGCCTTTCTCATATAGAAAGGTTATGCAATCACTCTAAAAATCGTCAATCATCCCGGCCCGGAGGGAGTATGCAGTGAAGGGTTGCTACTTTAAAATTAAAACTAGTTTAAAATTTCTTAACAAGTTGAAAATTTTTGGCAGGGCCCGGACCTCCCGATTCTTGCTCCTTGATCCTCGACACATAGTATCTCAAGATCGTGGCTGTCGATCCATTGTATGTATGTGCAAATCGTACTGAATATGAACGACCGAAAATAAAAGTCACAAGAACCGAACATGCTTCGTAAAACTCGAATATATTACAATATATAAACCGGATATAAACTTCAAGCATAAAAATCGGACTGGGACATTGCTTTGTAAGAGTCGGATAAAAAAACCTTCAGTAAAAAAACCGGAAAGAAATATATCCGATTCTTACAAAGTAGTTTTTATTAGCTGACTTTTTATCTTGAACCTCAAGATATAAGGATGCTCCTACGAGCGATTTATTTATTTTAAAACGATTTTTATACTGGAGGTTCATCCTTGCCGAGTTTTATGGGTGAAAACTTTTTAAGCGATTCTTATGCTGAAGGAATCCTGTTCGATTTTTATGCTTGAAGTTTATTTCCGATTTTTATATTTTAATATGTTTGAAATGCCATGCAATCGTAGTCTGGACAAATGAGAAAGGCACAATTGCACCACTAGGTGGATTAAAACAGGTTTTTATTTTAGGAATGCGTCGAGTTGAGACGAAAACGTAATATGATTAAGAACGAGGATAACACTTTCCGAATGTAGAGAGAAATTTATGAAAAATGGCGTTTTCCATTCGACTCTACCAGGTCCTGATCGATTTTGATGAGCATTTGATTTTTGTTGTATGACCAATTATATGTATAGGTCAAATGTTCAAAAACAGTAATTTAAGGTCAAGATAGCATCATTTTGAAGCCGTCAATTTCGGAGGTTTAGTATCTTCGATGAGTTTTACAAACGTTAAACAGCACATCATTTGATAAAATATTTTTCATGTAATATCGTCCAAGAAGTATTTATGGCGAATTTACTCAGGTTAATATTCATGTGTACAATAAAGTCTCAACAAATTCACTAATGACACGAACTCTGTTACTATTTTCTGAAAAAATAATTCTGCATAATTTTAAAACTTCAAAAATTACGATTTCGGAATTATGCCGTTTGGACAGTAAGTTCGATTTTCACCAAACCCCCACCAATCCGAATTTCTGGCTACGCCGCTGACTTCAAGTAAATACCAACAAAGTCGTTCTACACTCGTTCACAAGAAACTTTATCAAATAGTGAATATCTATTATAATACATTGAAAATCCGATTTTATCAGCCACATATGAACATATGTTCGATGGGCTCTAGCAGACGAACAAGACTGAATTTGAGTACATCCTTTCTTGAGCATGATTTCCTTATCATGAAGATGGAAATATGCAAAAATAAAAAAGTTGATCTTTTTTTAAATACTACGTTAGAAAACCCCTTTAAAAAAAATTTATATTAAATAATCAGAAATAGTTATCAGACTACATCAAGGGACGGGAAAAATATTTTAACAGCTTCAGTTTATTATAAGGAAAAAGATAATTGCCGGATTTAGTCAATGTACCCATTTTGTCAGCCTAAAATACACCATGAGACTGATAAAAACGAGTCTTTATTGTATGTATTATTGACTGTTTCCCATATTAGTAGGTACATTGCATTTTTGGGGATTTTTTTATTGCATCGAACTACAACAATTTTTAGGTAGTTTTCAATGGGTTATTTTATCGACTTCTTCCAAAATTTGGCGAATCTATTCCAATTCGTATACCAATTAATTGGTATACTTAAGGGTTTATATGTTGCAGATAGAGAAAATACTGAAATTTTCAGCTTTTTTTCCTACACAATATTACAAAAGCTTATTGAACATTTTACCCTAATAAATTTGTGAAAATTATGAACGATTTGAAATTTTTTATTTTTTATTAAGCCGTGGTTTTTTTAATAAATAGTGACCGTCATTTCACATCGCAGTTTATTTTTCATGGCTTGCAATGAGCACTATCTCTAGAATTGCTGAGCTGAGAATTATGGAATAGAAGTTAATTTTTAGTATTTTTTACAGATCTAACTCGCTGGGCAAATGGATCTGAATGAGACACGCTGGTGCCTTAAGACGATTTCGCTAGATTTTCAGAGCATTGCGTACTAGACTACCCAGAAAAATAATAAATTTTTGAAAACTCAATCGGTCCACCCCTGATTCGATTATTAGTCCCACCAGGAGTAATTGCACCAAATTTGAAGCAATTCGGACAAGTCTAGCTACCGGACCAACGTGCCTAAAGTTTGTATGGGATTTTTCGACAATTTACATGGAGAAAACCCACTAACTCGCATTTTTGCCGCTAGATAGCACTGTATGCATCGAATTATCACTGTAAATAAAAATAAGAAAGATAATTTAATTGTCTACAACTTTGTCGAAGACTGCTTGTCAATCCGGCTTTGATAAAAGCAGTTATTAAACTTTTAACGATGTGATGTCTGAGTCAGTTTTCTATGGGGCCTAGTTGTGCATGGTTGTGAATCAGTACTCGATTCCCATGAACTATACATTTTTGTGAAATAACCGTTAGATTTAGCTCAATAGTATGTTCAGAAGAATTGTAGTAAACAATACGAGTCATGTTTTGGTTGAAAAATTTTATGTTTTGGTTGAAACTGTGACCAAATAGAGGGCGCCAGCACTAACTTTACATAGAAGAGAGATAGAATATCGAAATGTTCGGAAGAATTATTGAAAAATGCCTGCTCTACAATTTTGTAGAAGGCACCTAATATCGATCGTTGTCCGCTGAAAAGTTAGCGTTGGCGCCCTCTATGCGGTACAATGTGAAACCAAAATTTTCTAACCAAAACATGACTCGTATTATTTACTACAACTATTCTGAACATACTATTGAGCTAAATCTAACTGTTATTTCACAAAAATGTATAGTTCGTGGGAATCTAGTACTGATTCACAACCATGCACTGCTAGGCCCCATGGCAAACTGACTCAGAGATCACTTCGTTAAAAGTTTAATAACTTTTTTTGACAAAGCCGGATTGACTAGCCAGCCTTCGACAAAGTTGTAGACAATTAAATTATATTTCTTATTTTCACTTACAGTGATAATACGATACACACAGTGCCACCTAGCGGCAAAAAGGAGAGTTAGTGGGTTTTCTCCATGTAAATTGTCGAAAAATCTCATACAAACTTCAGGCACGTTGGTCCGGTAGCTAGATTTGTTCGATTCGCTTCAAATTTGGAACAAGTACTCCCTGTGGGACTAGGAATCGACTCAGGGATGGGCCGATAGGGGTCATTTTTTCCTGTCACTCTATTGTGCACCCAATGCATTAACACAAGTGACGGAAGGTTATCCAAAAGTTTCGTGAAAATGAAGATTCCAGTAATGATGATGATTTTCCCAAACAGTTCGGTTTCGAGAGGTTTTCATTTGTTCTTTGGCATTAGGATTAGCGATAATAATTCAAATCAAGGATACTACTGGGAAAGCACTTTTAGAAAAAGTCGATGTCGAAGTAAAGTTTTTGAACTATGCACGCATGCACTTCAGAGGTAGCGAGTTATAAGGAGCTGCGATTTCAATTCTTAGTTCTCAGTCGCGTTGGAATTTTGAGTAAAGTATAAACTTCAAATCGATTCAAATAAAAATTCGTTTTTTTTTTGGCTCAGCACAATATATAACCCCTTTAGGAAAATTCAGTTTTCCCATCACAATGCATTGATGGAAGAATTTAGATATTTTATTAACAGAGCATTAGCAATAATTCGTTTGTATGTCTATCTTATGGGCCATTTTTTCGCTTTCCCAATAATTTGGTTTAAGATTTCTAGCCCTGATGTCATCCTATGCTGATTTGAGCGATTCTGTGAGTCCTGTCACTATCCCATGTAGTGTGTTATCAAAAGCATCAACTTCTAAATATTCTCAAACGATATAATAAAAATCGATAGAAATTGATATCAGATACAATTCCTGAAAGCACCAAATTTTAAACTCTCGTAAAAATTACAATAATTTGTGAAAATACAGAAATTTCATATCCGTTAATCAACAAATGTTTCGGTGAATCCGTTAATCAACAAATGTTTCAATTCAGTGCAGTGTCCTATAAAATTTTATGCACCTAATAGATTGGCTACAAAGCCAGCTATAATTATTAGAAGAACAAAATTTTAAAATTAAGTGTTTTACATTTCTTACAAAAGAAATGTATAGGATTCGCTCAAACTTTGACAACTTTTTCCGAGGCCCGGAGGGCCGAGTCTCATATACCAATCGACTCAGCTCGACAAATTGAGACAATGTTTGTATGTGTGTGTGTGTGTGTGTATGTGTGTATGTATGTATGTACAAAATGTCATGTAATTATCTCAGCAATGGCTGAGCCGATCTTAATGAAATTAGCTTCAAATGAAAGGCCTAACGTTGCCATTTGACACTATTATTTTTGATTTTCGATACGTTGTTTACTTTCTGAGATATGGGCGATTTTGTCAAAACACGCCAGGTTTTTTGAAAATAACTTTCGAACAATACAATATTGTACTACAAATGCACATAAATAGAAAGCTTGTAAAAATACCTTTCTAACAAGCTATAGATTGTCTAAATCCGTGCACGAGCGGCGGAGATATTAGACATTTTGTATTTTTAGTCCTCGCTTACCAATTTCCACTAATTAAAAATGAGATTGTTTCATACAGAGTCTTGCTTTACTGGTGTTTTAGGGGCAAAACTAAACCGATTTTGAATATCGGGGTATGAAAACACATCTACGTGATTCAAGGAATTCGATGTTGAGAACATTTTGTGAATTACCTTTATAATAAATGAACTATTTCTCAAAAATCAATATATAAGTTCACTTCAAAGACAAAATAATGTGTTGATAAAGAAACAGTGAGTTCTAGTATTTATCCCTTGGATTAGGCATTGCGTTCAATCATGAGGTAAATGTTGAATGGTATATCAATACACAGATCAACAAGTAATTCACCTAGTAGTGAGATAACAGATTTCTAATATAATTATACTTGTGGCGTCACCGAAAGCAACTGTATGTTTGAAGCCCAAAAATCTAGCGAAAATTTAGCTCTTTTGAAAGATTTAGGTTATACTGGTTATGGCGCAAAAATTACTACTTGCATTATTTATGATAAGAATGTAAGAATCAATATGTCATAATAATATACCTATAAAAATAATGTCCCTGCATTAACCATCATTTGCCATTCCTCACACGCCCCCCCCCCCCCCTCATCACTCTCTCACTCTCTCTCTCTCTCTCTCTCTCTCTCTCTCTCTTTCTCTCTCTCTCTCTCTCTCTCTCTCTTTCTCTCTCTCTCTCTTTCTCTCTCTGTCTCTCTTCTATCGCATCTATCTAGCTATTTCTGTATGCATTTCTAAGTTGTGTAATAAGATCTTCTGCCAATCTGAAATATTTATTAATTGTAAGGTTTGAGAAAACAAAACTATTTTTTGTCTGCTGCTACATCAACTCAACTTTAATTCAATTGTATTCAAAGCCTGTATCTACACTATAATTGAGGAAATTCATGGCTATATCAGAAAAATATTTGGCTTAACTGGGTAATATGAAAGTTTGACGATGGAAATTTTCAAAAGAGACATTCCACGTGCGATATTTAAACTATTCGTATCTCTATTGAATTTTGAATGTAATATATACTCAAAGACTGAAAGCTGAAGCCAGGATTTCGAAGACAAAATACATGAGAGGAAGAGGTTCTAGAGACGACAATGTGAACCTCCCACCCGAGTTCGGATTGACGGTGACGAAATCGAGATGGTCGACGAATTCATGTATTTGGGCTCACTGGTAACCGACGACAATGATAACAGCAGAGAAATTCAGAGACGGATCATAGCGGGAAATCGTGCCTACTTTGGACTCCAGAGGACGCTCCGGTCGAACAAAATTCGCCGCCGCACGAAGTTGATTATCTTCAGGACGCTGATTAGATCGGTGGTCCTCTACGCCCACGAGACCTGGACTATGCTCGTGGAGGACCAACGCGCCCTTGGAGTTTTCGAACGAAAAGTGCTGCGTACCATCTATGGTGGCGTGCAGATGGAAGACGGAACGTTGCGCAGGCGAATGAACCATGAGTTGTATCAGCTGCACATTCGTTGTATTGGTACGAACTTTCATGAAAAATGACGGATCAAAGACCAAAAACATCCACAAATTAGATCCAGGAAAAGAATTCCCCAAAGTACACACTCTCGATGGGGGATGCAACTACAATGTGTCTTCTAACTTATCGTCGTCCATATTTGGATATACTGAGTAGTTTGAACCATTTCTTTTTCACAATATTGGTTTGTATAGGACTTATTTATCCATATTTCCTGCACAAGAATTCCGAACGAAACAATACAAACACGACTTTTATGCAATCGACATAGCCTAGACATTTCACACTATTTACTTCAATGCAAATAAAAACTTTGAAATATCTACCTGTCTCATTCACGAATCGCATTCTCCCTATGTCGTTCTCTGTTCAAGGGGCTTGAAAGCACATGTGACCTTGTCTCACTTTACTATATTCAATTGCGCGTTAAAATACTGGACCAGTACATTCTGTTCTGCACATAATTTTTTTTTCGGGAATATGTGACCAAAAAGTAAACTTTGAATTCGTCAAGTAAAGAAGCATGAAAACAAAAAGAATAAAACCAAACAAAGATGGAAGCCCTAGAAAGTTCATTGGATATTTATAAGCCTTTTCTCAGAAGATGGGATTTTCAAAAACATTTCAAAACTTTCTGATGCAATGGTTTTCAAATTCGTACAATCCGGTTTATTCATTTTCTTTATTCAAAAATGTGTTTGGCTTCAAATATATGACCATTTCATTTTAATTAATTATTTCATTCCGCATCTTTTTATTCGTTTTGTTCATCTGCGTTCATTTTACTTATTTTATTCGTTTCATTCTTTGGATTCACTCTGATCAGTTTATTCTTTTTGTGCATTTTACTCATATCATTCGTTGTTTTCATTGTATGCATTTTATTCATTTTTTTCCAGTTTATTCATTTTGTTCAGTTACTTCATTTTAATAATCTGACTACTTTTTCAGTTTTAATCATTTCATACAAATAATTTATTTGATTCAATTTATTTCTTTATATTAATTTATAACCTTTTACTGTTGTTCAATTTTTCATTTTAATCAATGCATTTAATTCTGCTCATTTTCTTCTTTTTATTCATTTTATCATTTCAGCTCATTTTGTTTATTTGATTCGTTTGTTTTATTTATGCATTTAATTTATTTTTTACTTTATTCATTTTGTTCATCCATTCTTTTTATTCTTTTGATCCATTTCATTAATTTGATTCATTGTATTCACTGGATGAATTAAATCAATTTGATTCATTTAATTCATTTGATTCATGTGATTCATGTGATTCATGTGATTCATTTGATTCATTTGATTCATTTGATTCATTTGATTCATTTGATTCATTTGATTCATTTGATTCATTTGATTCATTTGATTCATTTGATTCATTTGATTCATTTGATTCATTTGATTCATTTGATTCATTTGATTCAGTTGATTCATTTGATTCATTTGATTCATTTGATTCTTTTGATTCATTTGATTCTTTTGATTCATTTGATTCATTTGAATCATTTGAATCATTTGAATCATTTGAATCATTTGAATCATTTGAATCATTTGAATCATTTGAATCATTCGAATCATTTGAATCATTTGAATCATTTGAATCATTTGAATCATTTGAATCATTTGAATCATTTGAATCATTTGAATCATTTGAATCATTTGAATCATTTGAATCATTTGAATCATTTGAATCATTTGAATCATTTGAATCATTTGAATCATTTGAATCATTTGAATCATTTGAATCATTTGAATCATTTGAATCATTTGAACCATTTGAACCAATTGAATCATTTGAATCATTTGAATCATTTGAATCATTTGAATCATTTGAATCATTTGAATCATTTGAATCATTTGAATCATTTGAATCATTTGAATCATTTGAATCATTTGAATCATTTGAATCATTTGAATCATTTGATTCATTTGAATCATTTGAATCATTTGAATCATTTGAATCATTTGAATCATTTGAATCATTTGAATCATTTGAATCATTTGAATCATTTGAATCATTTGAATCATTTGATTCATTTGATTCATTTGATTAAGTTGATTCATTTGATTCATTTGATTCATTTGATTCTTTTGATTCTTTTGATTCATTTGATTCATTTGAATCATTTGAATCATTTGAATCATTTGAATCATTTGAATCATTTGAATCATTTGAATCATTTGAATCATTTGAATCATTTGAATCATTTGAATCATTTGAATCATTTGAATCATTTGAATCATTTGAATCATTTGAATCATTTGAATCATTTGAATCATTTGAATCATTTGAATCATTTGAATCATTTGAATCATTTGAATCATTTGAATCATTTGAATCATTTGATTCATTTGAATCATTTGAATCATTTTAATCATTTGAATCATTTGAATCATTTGAATCATTTGAATCATTTGAATCATTTGAATCATTTGAATCATTTGAATCATTTGAATCATTTGAATCATTTGAATCATTTGAATCATTTGAATCATTTGATTCATTCGATTTATTTGATTTATTTGATTGATTTAATTCATTTGATTCATTTGATTCATTTGATTCATGTGATTCATTTGATTCATTTGATTCGTTTGATTCATTTGATTCATTTGATTCATTTGATTCATTTGATTCATTTGATTCATTTGATTCATTTGATTCATTTGATTAATTTGATTTATCTGATTTATCTGATTCATTTTTTTCATATCTTTAATTTTATGCATTTCATGTTCAGTCATTCGTTTTATTTCATTCAATTTGTTAGTATGAGTCAATTTATTCTATTAATCTTATAACTATTTCTAAATATAATCTTAATTTTTATGTAATAACCTAATCTAATTTGATTCGTGTATTTGGATCAAAATTATAATGATTTCCATTAATTTTTGTACTCATTTTATGAATTTAAATACCTATTGTTTCAATTTTTGCTTTACTTTTTTATTTCGGTCGTTTTGTTGATTTCTATAATTTATTCAATTTATTCGAGATTTTATTCGTGCAAGACTAGAAACTGTTTTCATCCCACCTCTAATTGGGTGCCTACTTCTCGTGAGTTCTGCAAACTAATCCAATAGTGAAATGTGTAAGAAATGTCTCATCTCACTGCTAGGTGGATTAAATCGGTTTTTTTGTATAATTTTTAGAATGAATATAATGATCGGTTTTGTCAGCCCCATTATGTATTGGCGATTGACAAAATCTGAACATATATGTTTCATATTGATTGGGACTATCTAAAGTATGATATAAAACCCCACTCAATTCTTCGAAAGTCTATTATCGCATCAGTTAAAAAATCGAAACATTTTAATCACCTTAAGAACATCGACATTTTAAATTCTTGGCACACTTAAGTAAAATACTTTTGCTTTAATCCCAACATGTAACATAGGAGAATCAAACCACAAGACTTTGTCTTAAATGTGGCTGACCAAACCGGGTCAAAAAAATCCGGCGGCGGACAAACACGGGGACTAATAAAATAGGATCTTCACTGTAGAACAGCGCTAATAATTCGTTACGAAGTAGATGCACTGAACATCCTTTAAGTGACTCGGCTACGTAGAACGCCGAACAATGGCCAAATGAAGATTCTGGACGATGTTTCCACCAAGCAAACAAGAGAAAAAAGTTTATTGTGCGACGATGTATAACAAACTGAATCACTCAATGTGTTTGAACATATTTATAGCTAAAACTTTCCAAGAACCAAGAATTTAGTTTCTGAGTGGCTCTCCAAAGCCCTAGACCGCATGACGACGATGATGATGCTGCTGCTGATTGATCAACGCACGATCCTTGCACAGTGGTCGGAAACGCCAAAAACGTGAACTTAATTCACTAGAGGCCAATCCATCGAATATATTCAGATGTCTTTGGAGATGTGAATATTCCCCACAATTTTAAAACAATTGAAATTAGGCATGGCTTACTATGATTGAACTAAAAAAATTAACTTTGTATACTGACGAGATAGAAAGTTGGTGTCTTCGACAAAGTTTTGGGAATGCTTATAGTGAAGAATTTTGTTGAGGAACTTGAGCTTGTAGGAGTAAATGTTATCGATTTATAAGGCGTTTTCTATGGCAACCCCCTTAAATCTGGTTTTCTTAATATAACTTTTTTGTTGTGACTTTTTGTGCAAACTATGTTCTAGACAAATGTGTAGGTAACAAAACTACATAATATTGTCGAAGACTGTATGTAAAAATACTCATTTGTTTCAAAGTTATTGAAGATTTTTACATTTTTTAAACCAACTTCAATTACGTATAAAAATGAAAGGTGCCAACCAAAATTCACGCTAAGCTAAGAAGGTTTAGTGCGTGGCACTCTAGAACCCTATGAATAGCGTTATCTGACTTTATCATGTTTTTTGACTTTTTCCATACTTAGCTAAAAAAAATTTTTTTGAATTTTTTTGCCCCAATTTTTGAAATTCTTGGTTCAATGTTCAATTACAAGTATTATTTTCACTTATACCTGAATATTTCAGATTTTATAAACGTGGGAGCAAAAATGTAATGTTTTTATTATCATTGGAG